>NW_024583917.1:0-40264 GCF_018398535.1 Haplochromis burtoni
TTCTTCCTGTTAAAAGGGAGTTTTTCCTTCCCACTGTCGCCAAAGTGCTTGCTCATAGGGGGTCATATGATTGTTGGGTTTTTCTCTGTATCTATGAAGCGCCTTGAGGCGACTTTTGTTGTGATTTGGCGCTGTATAAATAAAATTGAATTGAATTGAAATAAACGCATTGCTTATACACAGAGCATCGTGCCTGGGTCCTCCTTTTCCCACATCCCCACCGTTTGCCCTGCCAAACCGCGACAGAATGATCCTGCCCAGCATTGACCCAGCTGTGTCTGAGGAGAGGCTCAGGAGGGAGGTTATGGACAGAGTTTACAGACTGTGTGAATTGTGGTGGGAGAAACCCGGGGAAGTGTTGCGTCGCGCCATGGAGAGACTGCTACAGGAAACGCTGTTTAAATTCCCCTGTCTGGTGGATTCCCATAATTCAGTTGTCCTGGACTTCCTGCTCTCAACCCTCCACCTCCACTCTCCAACTCACCAGCCCGGACAGCTGGTGGATTCACAGCCTGACACGCCGGCCCCGACGTCTACACGGAAACAACGTTCGCGCCGCCGGCGTTCCTCACCGCAGCCGATTTCCCGGACGTCTCAAGAGCCGGCTGTGGTAATACGTAATAATACAGACAATTTTTCATTTTCCTCACCATCTGTTTGTGTGTCTGCAGTGGACGCTGACGCTGGTGTAAGCCAGCAGGTAGCATCGCCACCGTCGTCTCATCTGCCTGCAGCCACCATTCTGCCATCTTCTTCACCGCCTGCTATGTCGCCACCCGGACCTGCTCAGCCGCTGCCGCAGGAGCTCAACAAGCCGGAGCTGGAGCTCAGTGAGCCGGGGGAGCCAGCGCCACTGCCGGAGGAGGTCAGCAAGCCGGAGCTGGAGCAGGGCCAGGGCGAGCCGGAGCTCAGCAAGGGGCAGGAGCCCGCACTGCCACCGGAGGAGGGACATGCGCCGCCAGCTGAGGAGCTCGGAGAGCGGGACGAGCCCGCGCTGGCCGCTGAAGACCTCTGCAAGCCAGAGGGACCAGCACGTCCTCCGCAACCAGCAACATGGCTGCCACATCTACATCCGGCGCGGCCACGTCCTGCACGGCCAGCACATCGGGAATAGTGGGTTGTTACGTCTCCTCGAGGGCAGGAGGGGATAACACAACAACTCCGGAAACTCGGTACAGGTGTTATGAAAAAGGTTTAATGGCAGCGTTCTCACAAAATAAATAACCCAGATTCAAACAACAAATGTGGGGGGAAAAGAGACAGTTAGGTTGTGCCAAAAAAACACCAAAAAGACAAAACCAAAACTTAGCTGAGCTGAGCTAGTATCCTAGAAAAGCAACAAACAGGAGAGAAAGACCCTGAACCTTAACTTAAAACAAGCTCAAAATTACATGGGTGGCACCAACCTACTTACCTAGTGTTTCTAACAAAAAGACTCTACGTGAGTAAGTGTATGGGGTCCCCAAACTTACCTAGTCCACTTTACTCCCACCACAATCATCAAACAAAAGAAAGCCGGCAGGAAAAACGTCACACATGTGCCAAACAATTCAAAGGAGGGAAGAGAGCCGCGCCCAGCCACAGGTGAGTCTCCTTATCAAGGTGTTCACTCCTGGTTTGTCCAATCAGGGCCTCCCTCCTCTAATTAGTTGGACGTCCCCAGATTGACATCAGCCTGCAGTCTGCAACCTAAGGGAATGGCAAACAAAAGGAGAGGGAAAGAAAACATGCAGCCTGCAGACACGTAACATGGGTTGTGCTAAATTGTCGCCCGCCGGAGCTGCCATGCCGCTGCCGCCGGACCCGGGACAGGTCGCCGGAGAAGCAGCGTCGCCGCCACTGGACCCGGGCCAGGCCGCCGGAACCGTTTTGCCGCTGCTGCCGGACCCATGGCTGCCCGCAGGAGCTTCAAGGCTGTCACAACTGGACTCGAGGTAGGCCCCCTAAAGCGTCCTACTGCTGTCATGGGACCCGAGGTAGGCCTCCTGAACTCTGTTATTGTTGTTGTCGGCCGCCGGGGACTGTTTTGTGGGGGGGTTCTTTTTTTTTTGCACCGCTGTTGGATGCGCGGTCTAACTTTGGGACTGTGACCTGGGAGGGTTTGTTATTTTGTTGTTTTTGCTTGTTTTGGTTCTGAGAGAGAGAGAGAGAGAGAGAGAGAGAGAGAGAGAGAGAGAGAGCACGGAAAATGGAAGAGCAGCGAGCACGGGGAGTCCAGACACACGGGAGCAGAGACCACAAGACACGGACTTATTGGGAAGGAAGACACGACACGGGAGTCACGGGAGAGCACGGGGATTTACTGTTATTGTTCCTGTCGTGTTATTCAATTATACGCGGGTCCACTGTACGATTCATAACCCTTGTTTATTTTTTCCCATTCCTGCTCTGCTCCCCACACACCATACCATTATATTCCAAACTCCCCGGTCTCGCCCTCTAGCTGCCGTCAGCCTAACTACACTAACCGGCTGCATTAATATCTACTGTACAATGCAATTACACCACAGTTCCATTCACTGTAAATAAACGCACTGCTTATACACAGAGCACTGCACCTACTGGGGCAGGGATAGCTCAGTAGGTAGAGTGGTGGCCCCATGATCGGAAGGTCGGGGGTTCGATTCCCTTGAACAGCTACCCTGAGGTACCCCTGAGCAAGGTACCGTCCCTACACACTGCTCCCCGGGCGCCCAATGGCTGCCCACTGCTTCACTGAGTGAATGGGTTAAATGCAGAGAGGGATTTTCCCCACGGGGACCAATAAAGTATACTTTCTTTCTTCTGGGTCCTCCTTTCCCCACATCCCCACGGTTTGCCCTGCCAAACCGTGACAGTTGGGAAGGACTGGTGTAACGGGGCGTTTTAATCGTGTGATGTTCCAAGCGGTAAGGACCCACGGAGACTATTTGGACCTTGCAGTCATCTTTTTATTACCGGAACTGGGTCATAAAGAAAAACACTGTTGCCCCCTGGTGGTCAAAACGCTGCTAACCTACTGTTACTTCATAACAAATCATATTACAAGATCCTTTATTCTCCACAGCACAACATGTCTTTGCAAATAAAAACAAGTACTGACTGCTTTATTTTGGTTGCACGAGCTAAAGTTGCTGCTAGTTTCCAAAAGTGAACTTCTTCTGTTGTCTGTTGCATGGGATCACCTGTCTTTAAAGTTAGCATTTGATGCTATGTTGATCTGGTGTCTAGATACATGTGCTCGCAAAAATGTCGTGTTACCCGAGTATTTGACCCTGGCGTTGCAGATTTTACAGACTGCATAGCTCTTGTCATAGTCTTTACTGCCTTCTTTTGTCCTGAATCCAAAAAAACTGCTGGGGCTGCTGCATCCTGTCCTCTTCAGTCATCAGTGAGCTAGCACTATTTGTCACACATCCACTGTTCTACTTCTCCGTTTGGCAAACTAGCCAGGAACCTCGACGTTCCATCAGAGTGAAGGTGGTGAAAATTGCCAACAACTAGCGGTTGCACCGCACAGAAATAAGAAATAAACAATAAATGGATGGACATTCTCAATGAAAATACCAAAACGCTGCTTTTGAACATTGATTCAGTATGACAACACAAAATATGGAGATATTTCTTACATCCCTAGTACCAACACGTACAGCACTTTTAGATTTATGGTGCAAAAGTGGTGGAATAAATTGGTGGTAGATAAGCTGCTACTATAGAGATAGAGCATACACATGAGGACCTGACCATCTGTGAGGGTTCTCAGTCATCCCTGTGGGAGTGTTCCCAATAGAGTCTTGAATCCCCTACCCTTACACAGTTGAGCAGAAAACATGAATCTGTGATGACTCACAGTTTCAGAGACACAGATGATGTCACACAGTCACTATCAAGGTTTATTTATTTATGTGTGTCAATACGTTTTAATCAGCTGCATCCCAGACATGAAGTCATGTCACTTCCTGTCAGCTGGTAACCACCTGATGGTATGCGTGTGTGTGTCACCCCGAACTGCAACCTTTAGGCTGAAGCAGGACACTCTGAAATGCCAAACCTCTGAAACTGTCACCTGATATTACACTGACTGTGTGTGCGTGCGTGTGTGTGTGTGTGTGTGTGTGTGTGTACGTGCGTGTGTGTGTACTCATGCTGGTGTTGTGCTTTTAAACATCCAGACGTTCTAACAGTCAATAATCTGAAATCTGCAGTCACACCAAAGGTTTGAACACTGAGCAAAACACAAGATGACAGATTAGGGATGTTGAAGCTGAAAGCATCAGGTCCTAAATCTTGTTTAAAAACAGTTTCCAGCAGGTCAGCGAGGCGTCGGGATCGTCCCGTGGTTCAGAAGCTGAACTGTGTCAGAGTCTGAGCTCAGATTTTGGTGTTAAAGACTAAGGCTACGTTCACACTGCAGGCGAAAGCGCATCAAATCCGACTTTTTTGACCCTCTGCGACCCATATCCGATCATGGTGTGACAGTGTGAACGGCACAAATCCGATATTTTCAAATCCCATCTGGGTCACTTTCGTATGTGGTGCTGAATCCAATACATATCTGATGTTTCAGAAAGTGACTGCTGTTTGATGGTCAAGTCGCATTAAATCCGTCTTTTACGTCACTGACACAAGACAGACGCCAATTATCAGCGCCGGAGAAGACATCGTGAACGCTTCCTGTCCATCCAGTGAAACTGTTGGGAAGACAACGTTGGAGAAACGTGAACATTTTATTTGTACTGTATAATCTGCAGAGTCTGACAGAAATCTGCAACTATCCTTCGAAGCACCGCTCCTCTGAAACAGCAATAAGGATCATTATTAGGCCAAATGTAGATAACACAATAACTTTATAACTTAAAGCAAAACTGAGAAATGTAAACAAGTCTTTATATTAAGGCCATCAGTCAAACATTGTTTGCTCTGGGTCTAAACAGAGCGTGTTGTGTGTGACGCCTTCTTTTGTGCATGCGGCTGCTTTGAGGGTTCACACTAGAGCGCGTTTGCCGTCGCATTTTATTTATCGTGTGAACAAGCAGACAAAAAAATCAGATTTTTAAAAAAAATCGGAATTGAGCATTAAAACCTGCAGAGTGAACGCAGCCAAAGTCAGCTTTATTGTCAGAAACCGCATGTACAGATCATGCACAGGAATTTGAAATTGCAATGTTACCACGGCCCTCAGTGTGACACTAAACAACATAAAGATAAAAAAGTAAAAATCTTATAGAGTCCAACACAATCCAAGAATTTGTGTGCACATGGTGTGGGGCAGTCAGTGAAGGGTGGTGGTGGTTCAGAGTGTGTATGTTTGGGGGTTCAGAGGGAAGAGGTGGATGCAGGTCTGGAGTTCATGTGTGAGAGCAGGGAGAGACTTCAGCATCCTGACAACCTGATGGACGAAGTCTCTCAGTCTGCTGGTTCTGGCCTGGAGGCTCTTCAAATTCAAATTCAAATTCAAATTCAAATTGTATTTGTCATGTACACAGTCATACACAGTACGATATGCAGTGAAATGCTTAGACAACTGCTCGTGACCTAAAGAGAAAAAAGGCTATGAATAAGATAGGAAATAAATATGAAAAATTAAAAAGAGTAAATTTAACTAGGAAGGAATAAAATATAAATTAAGGTTAAAAATGAAATAACTGTACAACACAAATTAGAATGAAGGGTAAATTTAACCGGGAAAGAATAAGATGAAATATATAAATTAAAGTTGAAAATAAAATAACTGTACAACAAAATACACAATATAGAACTATATAAGAATGTATGAAGAAATATAAATAAATATATACACAATAACAGCAGCTGTACAAGTATTAACTGGAAATGAAGAATATAGTGACCAGTGTTGTGCGATCCACATTATGTCTTGTGCAGTGCAAATATGCTTAAAGTGATTTAAGTGATGAAGTGAAAACAAAGTCCAGAAAGTCCAGTGTGTGTGTAAGAACCATGTGTGGGTCAGTACTGTGTGGTGGTGTGATTGAGAGACCGTATCGCCTGCGGGAAGAAGCTCCTCCTCAGTCTCTCTGTGTTGGTCTTCAGGGAGCGGAATCGCTTTCCTGACCTCAGCAGAGAGAACAGTCTGTTGTTGGGATGGCTGAGGTCCTTCACCATCTTCCTGGCCTTGGTCCAGCACCGCCTGCTGTAGATTGAGTGCAGGTCAGGGAGCTCGGAGCGGATGGTGCGCTCAGCTGACCGCACAACCTAGATGTCCTGGAGAGAGGGAAGAGAAGCAGCTGTGAGGATGCTCTCCATGCGCTCATTATGGAGGTTGAGGCTCTCGCACACCCAGGACTTTGGTGCTGCTTATCCTCTCCACAGCAGCACCATTGATGGTTAGTGCAGGGTGTAAGTTCTCGTGAAGTATATGATGATCTCCAACCCAGCATCTGACCAATCACAAAGGGGCATTTCACAGGTCGCATGAC
Source organism: Haplochromis burtoni (assembly GCF_018398535.1). Classification (NCBI taxonomy): domain Eukaryota; kingdom Metazoa; phylum Chordata; class Actinopteri; order Cichliformes; family Cichlidae; genus Haplochromis; species Haplochromis burtoni. The sequence continues at coordinate 6,417 of NW_024583917.1, forward strand.
CCCTCCTCCACAGAAACGATCCTCGTGAGTGCCACCTGCTCCACACGTTATCAAATGGTGACAAAAGAGATCATGAAAATATAGCAGTAAAAATTCTTCAGTTAATCACAACAAACCTTTTAACTCTGGTTAACGGTTTTATCACTGAGCGCACTCAGAGCTGCGGTTGGTTTCTAAGGTGACGGCTGCACAACCTCCCCTCGCAGCTTTGCGCGCTCTCAGCTGCAGACTCGCTGCTGTTTGACAGTAAAGAACAAAGTGAACTCAAATCTGATCTGAGCTCAGCCGGTGCAGCGGACCTGTTTCAGGAGCAGATATTAATGCTGCTCACTGCTGCTGACAGAAATAATAATGAACTTATTATTTATTAAAACATCACACTAGTAAAAACTTCACAGCCTCCGACTGTTCACACACAGAGCTGTGAGGGATCTTCCAGGAATGGCGACAATATTTTCTGGAGAACTGATTGGTCAGCAGGTGGTGATGGAAACATCAGTAAATCGCCATGTTAAGAAATGAACCACCTTCACAGTCCAGAAGCCCCAAGCTTAACCTTGAAGGTATCCGGATAAGACGAGGTCCTGCGTCACAGTACAGCCTCCAGCTTCAGGTTCAGACCTGTCACAGGTGTTACTGCAGCACAGCTTATTATACAGAAATGCATTTAAAGCACTAAACACATTGAAGCCCTGTCAGTTCTGTCTTTGTCTGTAGTTGGAGACCACGGCGAGTTCACAATGGGAATCTGTGACAGGAAGCAGGAAGCACTTCACAGTTCTCATTCCTGTTCTTGTTTCTTGTTGTTGTTGTTGTATGTCATTGTGTCCACTGTCGTGTGTCAGTCTGAAGGCCAGCTTCAGCTGCTCTAGGGCAGTCTGTCCTCTGCTGTGGTTCCTGCAAATTTCAAACATGCAGCAGTGCAGCCGCTGCTTAGGAAGCCTGGCCTTCATCACACAGCCTTAGCTAATTATGTTTCCAAGATGCCTTTACTTTCCAAGGCTTTAGAGAAAATTGTTTTTAGTCAACTGAGATGGATGGAATTTTTTTTGTGTGATTTATTTAATTATTTTATTTATATCTTATGTAATTTTATTATTTAGTTCAAATCTACAGCACTTTGTGCTTTATGAATAAAAGTGATGATGATGCTCTGCTGTTTGTGGATGAGCTGTGTTCATGTTGAAGGTATTCAGGCATGGTCCACAGCTCTGAGGGTATGAACATCACCAACCTCTGAGCTCTGCTTCATGAATCTCTGAATCATCAGCACAGACGATGGAGTCACTGACCTTGTTCTTACCTGCTGACCTGTCTGTTCTTGGCTGTTTGTGTCACCAATCTCTGTGTCTGTTGATCTTGTTGTTCAAATAAATGTGAACTGAAGAGTCTGTGCCTGTGTAAATTTAAGTTTGAAGCAGACGTATGACCCTTTGTTGACACCTGAGTAACTCTGCTGTGGTTTGAACTGCTGCAGAAGTGTCCTTAAGTCAAACCTGCAGAGCTCAGCTGTGAGTTCTTGTTTGTCTGCAGGACTTGTTTATCTCTGGAAACAATCAGCTTGTCCTCCGCTCCACTTAGCACAGCGAGGAGATGTTTCCCAGCATGCTCTCTGCCCGGTGCAGTCCTGGTGACATCAGCTGTCCTCTCACTGATGTCATGGTTTCATGCGGTAGTGTTTTTTTTTTAGCTGTGTGTGTGTGTGTGTGTGTGTGTGTGTGTGTGTGTGTGTGTGTGTGTTGCCCTCAGTAGCACTTGATTCACTTCCTGTGAACACCTGAGCTCAGAGCAGCTGCAGGCTGTCACAGATCAGAACACCTGAGACTCACGGGTCTCTGTGGCTCCGCCCCCACCCCTTTAGACACACGGAAGATTCACATTAGGTACCTATTACCTTGCAGTACTGACCTTTGACCTCTGAGACAGTTTTCTGTCCTATATCAGTTGCTTGTCCACTTAACAACAGCATAACCACAGCCTCACCAAGCTTTAAACTGTGCAGCACTGTCATCGCTCAGTTCCTGGCTGTTCCTCTCAAAGTGGGAACACACACTTCTTCTCATTCTAAATATAAACAGCTGTCCTGTGAGCTGCATGTCATAAACCTGCAGATGAACCACGGCAGAGTTTGATCTGCTGATGAACTGCTGAGACCAACATGAGAAGATGAAGAGGATAATGCTGATGAAGGTGGCGTGGTGGTAGACTTCCTGTGATGTTTGACTTAAGCTTGATAAAATCTTGTGGCAGCTCCTGCAGGCAGACTCCCCCTCAGTAGACAAAGTCAGCCTTTTCTCTTTCTCTCTCTCTTTGTTTACTCAAGTAGCTCAGGAAAATGTACTGGTTCATTTCCAGTAACTGATCAGCTGACCAAGAGCAGCGATCATTCAGACAGGTGATGAGCACAGGTAGGACGGAAGTTTGGAAACGAGGCTCAACAGAACAGTTCCCTGTGGTTTTTTCTTCTTCACCTCTGATTTGGACTTCCTGCAGCTTATATGTTATTTATTCTTATTTCCTGCTGTCTGGTGTAAATGTCAAACAAGCATCTTCACACTGGGCCCTGCAGGAGCCCATCAGAGCTCCTTCAGACCTTTATCAGTCCTTATTCGTCACGGTCCGGGGTCTGTGACCCAGCATTTTGTGTTTTTGAATTATGAATAGTCTTTGATTTCATTGTTATTTCGTTTCTAGTCTCTTAATTTCTGTCTCTGTGCTTCCCCTGAGTTCCTTGTGTCATGTCTGACCCAGTTGTGTCATGTTTCCTGTTTTACTTTGACAGTCTCGAGTGCCCGCCTTACGTTTCCTGTTTTACTTTTCAGTTTTGCTTCCCCCAGCCTCGTTGTGTGTCATTTCCTCGTTATCCCTCTACAATCATATGACCCCCTCAGAGTGGTCAATTGTGTGTTTAAGCCCTCGTGTTCCTCTGTTTGTTGCCAGATCATCTACGTATTTCCCAGTGCATTTCCTATTTTTCAGTTTTCACATCTCTTATATCTGGGACTCTCCACCATTTGACCTTAGAACTGAAGAAGCTTCTCGGATGAGAGGTGAAACGTCTTCAAGCAACTAAATTTAGTTATCCTATGACTGCTTTTTTTCTTTGGTGCTAGAGCTGCCTTTGACTGTCACAGGCGTCAGAGGTTGTGTAAAAGTTGTTGGTTTTATGACTAGTGTTCTGGAGGTTTCCTTCGCTGGTTTTTGAGCTTCTTTGTCAGTGTATGGGTCATTATCTTGTACTTGGGGTTTGTTTGCTCGTGTTTTTTTGTTTTTGTGTGTTGTTCTGGCCGTAAATCTAAATTATATGTTTTTTTGCGAGGTGGGAGAGTCTTCTGCCAGTTGTTTGTTGCATTTGTGGTCCTTATTCTATCTCTTTCTGCCACTGCCATTCGTTTCCTTTTGGCTATTATCAGTTAGGCTGGAGTGGTAGAAGATTGTAATGTTAGGTTGATCCCTATCATTACAGTACATACAGATGAAAAATTAATTCCCTCCACAATTGCAGTATGAGCTCCCTCATGAGCAAGCACTTTGGCGACAGTGGGAAGGAAAAACTCCCTTTTAACAGGAAGAAACCTAGAACCAGGCTCAGGGAGGGGCGGGGCCATCTGCTGTGATTGGTTGGGGTGAGAGAAGGAAGACAGGATAAAGACATGCTGTGGAAGAGAGACAGAGGTTAATAACAGATATGATTCAATGCAGAGAGGTCTATTAACACATAGTGAGTGAGAAAGGTGACTGGAAAGGAAAAACTCAATGCATCATGGGAATCCCCGGCAGCCTACGTCTATTGCAGCATAACTAAGGGAGGATTCAGGGTCACCTGGTCCAGCCCTAACTATATGCTTTAGCAATTAGGCGGTTTACGCCAGTGGTTTGAGTCCTTCGTGTGTCCTCTCTGCCGTGGTTCGTTTTTTGTTTGTGTCCTTTTGTTGGCAGAGGGGACACTTTAGGCGGCTGGTCTGTCCCGTGTGCCTACTGGTGATGGCGCAGAGGGCCTGTATGCAGCTTGTGTCTTTTTCTTCAGTGGTCTGCTCCAGAGGGAGGGCTGTGGCGCTACACTTTAGTCTTTGGGCTCGTCCACTCTGGAGGGTGTGTGGTTAACATGATGGAGTTGATCTGAATAGTGTTTGTGTGGTATTGAAATAGCAGCTTGTGTGTCCTTTTGGGGTAATTAATGGCATATCGATTATTATTTAGTTTTTTATTTTTTTTGTTTATGGTGGAGGAATTCAGATGGTCACTGTCTGTATTCGGTGCAGGCTCCGTAGACTATATGCTTTTAGCTAAAGGGGAGGAAAGCTCCTTTGCCATGTTCAGTTACATCGCATGCACGATCTCCTTCACGACCTCAGGGGAAACTCTTTGTTCAGGTTTCCAGTTCGGATTTGGATCCACATCTGTAGTTTTTATCAATTCTCAGTCAGTAATCAATAACAGGCCCTGATGCCCTTTAATTCAATTTTCTGAACATTGTTTTGTGTTTAAGCTTTGAGTTTTGACTTGAGGCCTCCCCTGTGAGTTTTCATTCTCACTGAGAGTCTGTCAGAGGTTCAGCTTCTCCTTGCTTTCTGTCATCTATCTCCTGTTTCAGTGCTGGATTTTCATATTAAAGCGAGAGTAACAGCATCTTTATTAGAGATGGCACGATATTCTCTGGGGGGGGGGGGGGCACTGGTGGTGTGTGTGATGGTGGCCGTAGGTAGGGAGGGGGGGCCGATATCCTAATTTTGGAATATCTTCCATAGCCGGGGGGGGTGTTTGTATAAATTTGGATATCTGCCGATACCGATATGAATCCGATATAGTGTTTTTTAATCAACAAAACTGTTTTTTAAATATCTTGCTGCATTTTGTATAAGTTCATACTCAAGTTTAAAACAACAACTACACTAAAGCTATTCTGTTATACCTGTATGCAAAAAAAAATATTTCATAGTTCAGCAATACTGATCAATCTAATAAACTTAAACCTACACCATCCTCCCTATTCTGGTATTTTAAAGAGTACTTAGCGTAAATATTAAGCAACCTAACTAATAGGGTTCCAACTCCCAGCAACAACAAAAATAAATAAATAAAAAATAGGGAACCACCCCTCACGCTCCACCTCATGATGCTTAATCGACGTAATCAACCTTAATTTGATGCAGTGTGAAAAAATGCACAGAAATCAATTATTTTTCAAGAAATATTAAATAGATTCAACATCTTTCTTCAACAAAATTGCAGACTGCACAGATGGTACCTTCCCAAAGGAAAAAGTACTATAGCTTACTAGGGTATATATATTAGACTTAATAGTCACTATATACAGTAATTGACTTCTATTCATTTTACATCAAATTAAAACTTTGGGTGTAAGATTCGGATAATTATTTATTAAAAGCTAGACATTTTAAATGAGAATAAGAAAGAAAAGTATGTCTTTGTGTCAGATAATTATTTATTAAAAGCTCGACATTTTAAATGAGAATAAGAAAGAAAAGTATGTCTTTGTGCCCCCTTTTCCCTGTTCATGCCCTATCGGCCCCCCTGGCTAAACTTTGCTAGCTCCGCCCCTGCACAGTTACAGCCGTCAGCTGTAGAAAAAGATCCTGGTGTAGAAAGTAATATTAAATAAATTCTAACAACAGCTGATCAAGCTTAAACGTGCTGCTGTTGTTCAGCCGCTGGTTTCCTCTTTCTGGTGCAAAGTGGGCCAAAAGCAAACTAGAGACACGGACTCGCGACAGAAAAGCCGATCAGCTGATCGTTAAGCAGTTTCATGATTGAAGTAGCAGCAGAAGAGGCAGTCGCTTGTTAAGCTTAACGCAGGAATGCTTTACAAACATTCAGAGATGGACTTACACACTTGCTTTACTTCTCTCGGGATAACTTTGTCGGAGATGAAATGCCGGGTTGCTAGCGAAGCTCCAAATGCTATCCAGACCACCGACAGGTCCCGCATGCCACAGCCGCTCTATCACGTGATGCATACTGCTCCGACGTGCTAACGTTCTGAGGTGAGTTACGGCGTGTTGCAAGTTTTGTGAGGTGCTTTCGTGATATTTAATGGATCGGATTACATTTTTTATTTTTCTCCGATATCCGATCCAGTAATTTAGGTCAGTATCGGACTGATACCGATACGTAATATCGGATCGGTCCATCTCTAATCTTTATGTGGCCATCTCAGGCACAGCAGCCCCACCCACCTGTCCAAACCTTCAGTCAGAAGAAACTGAGTGGAGAGTCAGTATCAGAAGGATCATTTTGAACTGTGAATCATACAAAGCTGCTCTAGAGTCCTGGGACAAACATACAGCACTTAAATGAACATGTTTGAGGAATGCTTTGCTGTGATCTATCCTTGTTAGGAACTTGTTCCTATTAAAAATGATCTCTTCCAAAAAAAACCCGTTAAAAACTTCAAAATGACAAAGTCCTCATTACAAGTGTTAGTGTTCAGGCTTATTGAGGAGCACTTATTGAGAAGATGTTCATTAAAACAACACATGAAGTGCGGCCCTAGTAAGCCTGGATGCAGAGAAGGCTTTCGACAGTGTAGATTGGAACGTCCTATATGCCGTGCTTGAAAGGTTTGGTTTTAATGACGGTGCTGTGATGTGTATCAAATCTATTTACCAATCTCCTACAGCTCGAATTAGAATCAATGGCAGCTTAACGGAGCAAATCTCTCGAGAGACGGGTACCCGTCAGGGTTGTTGCCTCTCACCTCTTCTCTTCACTCTATATATTGAACCCCTGGCACAGGCCATCCGACAAAGTGAGGAGGTGAGAGGAATAAGTATTAAAGGGGAAGACCACATCATCAGCTTATTTGCAGATGATATCATACTCTACCTAGAAAATCCAAACCAAACTTTAATTCCGATGTTTAATGTAATTAATATCTTTGCTGAACATTCGGGGTACAAAATTAATGTGACCAAAACTCAGATACTGGCTTTCAACTATTTGCCATCCGAAGAGGTTAAAAATAAGTTTAAACTGAACTGGACTGCAAAACAAATGAAATACTTGGGTGTAACTGTGACTAAACAATTGAGTGACCTTTTTAAAACAAATTATGATAGACTGACCACTCAGATTAAACACGATCTAAACCGATGGTCAACTCTTACACTAGACTTTAGTGCAAGAATCACAACAATAAAAATGAGTGTCCTCCCACGGTTATTGTACCTTTTCCAATCTCTGCCAGTTAAGATCCCAGTGGAAAAATTCAAGGACTGGGATAGGCTCATCTCTAGATTTGTATGGAATGGTAAAAGGCCTAGAATAAAATACACAACATTACAACTATCTAGGAAGCAAGGTGGTGTGGGACTCCCTAATCTAAAAGATTACTACCATGCGGCCCAAACCAGACCGGCGATAAAGTGGTGTGATCAGAACTTTAATGCTAAATGGAAAGATATTGAAATAAAAGTACAGGATGTCCCAGTCCAGACATTTCTTGGAAATGAGCAACTTAAGAAAACCTTACAGCATTTCCTTGATCCTATAACATCCCACACTCTAGAAATATGGTTTGGCCTAGTTAAACAAAGTAAGTTGGAAAGGGAGGTTAAGATGTTAAACTGGGCTGCCTATGTTGTTGGTGATATACTAAGTGCTCACGACTCAGGATTCAGGAAGTGGGAACAAAAAGGAATAACAGCGATTTGTACAGTAATGAAAGATGGCCATTTGATGAGTTTCCAAGATTTAAAAGATCGGTATAGTCTAGAGAAAACCGATTTTTACCGGTACCTGCAACTCAGAGACTACTTTTCAAAGGAAGTACGAAGTTCGCGTAAGTCTTATGGCATCCTGAATTGTATAATTAAATCATACAGGGGCCTCCAATTCAAGGAGATTTCTGTACTATATAAAAATCTAAGAGAGAACACAGCAACATCAACTGAATACATAAAAAAGAAATGGGAGCAGGAAATAAAAACTGATATCTCAACTGAGGAATGGTTAGATATGTGTGACACCCAGAACACAACCACTAACTCAAGATGCTGGAGAGAATTTGGGTGGAAACACCTTACTCGATTCTTTATTACACCAAAAATCAAAAGTAAACAGACTCAAGACAGTTTGCCATGCTGGAGAAGATGTGGTAACATGGAAGCACGCCATACGCACGTGTTTTGGGAGTGCCTGAAACTGCATAATTTTTGGAAGAACGTGACTCTTGTAATAGGCAATATCTTGGGCTATCAATTACCACACAATTTTAAAACTGTATATCTTGGGAATATTAGAGAGTATGTTCTGTACGACGACTTGTATTTGACAAAAATCCTATTGATAGCTGCAAAGAAAGCTATAAAAAGAAACTGGTACAAACTGGATCCGCCTTCTTCAAAAGACTGGTTAAATATTGTTGGAGAAATCTATGCAATGGAAAAAATGACTTACATTCTCAGATTAAAGGAAGATATTTTCGTTGCTAAGTGGGAGAAGTGGACATTATATGGCACCAAGGTAAATTTATGAACAAACAAAACATTTAAGGTCTATGACTGTATATCTATTGATGCATGCCCGTATAAAAGTACGTATATAAGCTGGAGTATGTATGCTGCGGAGTAAAGGCAGGCATGCATACGGTAGTTGATTAGAATTGGCACCCACACCTTTTGTTCGCTTTAGTTCTGTTTGTTTTGACTGTGTGCTTGAATGGTTATTTCTCCTGTAATGCAATACATGTCTATGTTTAAACTGTGACAAAACTATCAATAAAAATTACAGTGTCAAAAAAACAAAACAACACAAGCTGCCGTCCTCGGTCCAAGTCATTTGACTCCTCCCCCCCTGCTGATGAGGCGGAGCCTAACACCCCCTAGTCCTCAAAGGGAGCGGGGTTTGTGTGACAGACAGAGAGTGGCAGAGAGGGATAGAGCGTCGGAGCTGCTGCTACTCTTTCATCAATAATCAGTCATCGTCATCTGATGCAATTGCTGTCAATAACCTACAGATCCACAGGGGACGGTCCGATCAGCAGCTGGAAGGTAAGACTGCTGGTTTGTGTATTTAAGGTCAGAGTTGGCAAAAACAGCAGATTTAAGAGTGAGGAGAGTGCTTTCAGATTACTGGAGCAGATTTAACGGGATGAAGAGGAGCTTCAGATTAACAAAATCCTTTAAACTGGGCTAAAATATGTTTCTATAATCACACTTCTCCAACGTTGTACGTTTGCTTCATAAAAAGTTCAGAGGGTAACACAAAGAGATGCTCTGCAGCAGCACTCTGAGATAAATCCTTCAAACTGAGCTCATTTACATCGCAGTAATGTTATCAAACTGATCATTGGAAAATGACTGAGTTACATTTTGATTCATTTGTCTCAGGATTTTGTTAAAAATTCAAAGTGAGCTGAGAACTCATTCACGCCCTGATAGAGTTTAATGACATCATCAATATTAAAAGAGAGGACAGGTGCTTACCGTAAACTTTCATTCTCTTTGGCTCAAACGATCCCGCCAGCAGCTCCTGCCACTGACATCTTTTTGCTGGCCACGCCTGTTAACCTCAGAGATGAGCTTTCTGCGTCTCCCGAGCATGCTCACTGTAATCATCCTTTCCCTGTGGGAGACGTCCGGCTGCGGGGCAATGACGCTGAACTCCGCGGCCCTCCTTCAGGTGTCAGCAAGAACACGAGGAGGGGGAGCGGGTGTCTACTCCACCCAGAGCAGGAGGAGGAGAAGCTGGGTGTGGAACCAGTTCTTTGTCCTGGAGGAGTACACGGGAGACGAGCCGCTCTACATCGGAAAGGTACGAACTGTAGATCTACAGATTTAGTCTAAATGACGGCTCCAGGCCCAGGGCCCGTGCAGGTGCCCGTGCAGGTGCCCATACCGGTCCGGGCCTACGTCCTGGCTCTGCATCATAGATGTGGGGTTCAGATGTGTTGGTGCGAAGGAGATGTTTCTGTGCAGCTTTGTTGCAGCAGATTTAAAGTGTCTCTGAACCAGAACAGAAACTCGTTTTTGTTCCCAGCAGCAGTTCATAGCTCATACTTTTGTTTTGGTTGAGAACTTTAAGCATGTCACAGACCCAGAAGTCCAAACAGAAACCAATAATGAATAAACAAAATTCTTCAGGGAAAAAATTAAGAAACATAAAACTAGCGGTAATTCTACTGAATCTAAAGTGGATTAAAAATATGACAAACTTTAATCAGGAAGTTCTTCTGGGTACTGGATTAGGACTTTTCCAAGAACATCGGATATCAAACTGGTATTTGGAAAGCGTTCATTTGGAGAAAGCCCAAAGACGAAAGGGAACAGAGTGAGGGAACTAAAGGACATCAGGAGGAACTCCACTCTGAGTTTATGGTGTGGATGGATGTACCTGGTGAACCTGGTACAGTGTGGCTGTGGTCCAGGAGTAAGAGTGGGACGTCTCCTAACTGGGAGGTTGATGGTTTAATCCCTGGCGTATACTGAGCTCTTACTTGTCCATTGTACTGTGTGAATGTTAGCAGCACTGAGTCAGGCTTGTAGTAAGAAATGTGGCATAAAAACACCAGTTTGTTGATTGTGCAGTTCAAAGGTCAAAACAGTGAAACAGGTGATGCTTATTTAAAGTGAAACGGGCACATTTGGTTTGTTTCACGGCGAGCTCCACCTTTGAAGGTTCATTTTCTCAATAATAACAATAAGAAATATTTGTTGTACTCAACTGGTTTCCTGCAGCTTCACTCTGACCTGGATAAAGGTGACGGACAGGTGAGGTACGTCCTGAGCGGCGAAGGAGCAATGTCCATCTTCTCCATTGATGAGGACACCGGAGACATACACACCACCAAAAGCTTGGATCGGGAACAGCAGGCGTACTACACACTGAGAGCTCAGGCTCGAGACCGAAATACCAACCTGCCGCTCGAACCCGAGTCCCAGTTCATCATCAAGGTCCAGGACATCAACGACAACGAGCCCAAGTTCCTGGATGGACCGTATGTGGCCCGGGTGGCGGAGAGGTCACCTGTAGGTGAGTCCAGAACCAGCTTTTGTCTTCACATAGTCCCGTGTGAACAGGCAGATTTCATGTGTGAGTGGAGTTAGCTTTTTTACAGTCCACTCATTTCTATCTGCACTGAAGTCACCTCAGCTGAACGTGAATTAGATCAGCAACGATTCAGCAAGCAGAAGCCATTTTCATAGACTTCTGCTTGTAACGTGAAAACCTGATGTCATGCAGGCTTTTAATGTGAAAGTCTGAGGTTGAACAGGCAATGTACAAACCAGAGCTGAGCAGGTTCTTGTTGTGAAACACCTGGATAGGTTTTCTGTCCTCCAGGTGAGTCTCCTGTTGTTGGTCCCATTGCACATGCTCACTAGTGTTGATCCTGAAACGTTAAGACTTCAGTTAAGTCCCTTGGTTTGTTTTATGAAGACACCATCAGAATTCACCATCTCAGAATTCACTTGGAGCAAATCCAAATTTAGGTTTGACAGCGTTTCTACGAGACGGCAGCACTCCCTGTTTGAATAAAGTTTGATTTTGTACAGGTACGTCTGTGTTGACCGTGGTGGCGACAGACGCCGATGATCCGACCTATGGAAACTCCGCCCACCTGGTTTACAGCATCCTGCAGGGGCAGCCATATTTCTCTGTGGAGCCAAAGTCAGGTGAGCGTGTGGCTGTGAAACGCAGAGAGCACTTGGTGACGCCACGACCAGTTGGGATTAAACTGCTACAGACCATGACTGACTTTACCCATGAGCGTTTGGCTGCAGAGTTGTCTGTAACCACCTTCGTGTTGAAGGTGACACGGTCACGCCTCCTCTCTGAATCCTCCTTTGCTGCTTCACACATCAGATGTAGTCAGATTGCAGCAGATTAAAGCGGATTAAAGCAGCTTCGGCCTCTTTGCCTGAAGCTGCTTTATTTACTGTGTGTAAATGAGGCCACATGATGTCACGTTCACATCGGTTTGTGTCGGCGCCGCACAACACCTGTGACCTTTTTAATGTCAGCATGTGGATCAATTATGAATGCGTCATGTTGATTATGTCACATTCCGATGTTTGTCATCTGGGCGCTCATGCTCACCTTCAGACTGTGCTAATGTCTCACCTGTCTGCAGGTGTGGTGCGTACAGCCCTGCCCGACATGGACCGGGAGCTGCGGGACCATTACCTGCTGGTCATCCAGGCCAAAGACATGATTGGTCAGATGGGAGGTCTGTCAGGAACCACAACGGTCACTGTGATGCTGACTGATGTCAACGACAACCCACCTCGCTTCCCCCGCAGTGAGTCTCACCTGAGAGCATCCTGTTAACACCTGTTCATTGATATTTGACTCTCTCCTAATCCTGTCCTTCTGGATTCAAACCTAACAGAGTTTCTTTAGAAATCACAGCTCCTCCCTCTGCCTGCTGGATTTTTAACAGTGAGCCTGCAGAGCGTCGTGACCTTACTCCAACATGATGTCCTGAGATTGCGGAGTGTTACAAGTATTTAGGGTTGTTCTTGACCACAAACTGTGTTTTGAGCCTCATGCTGATGCCACTACCGAACAAGTTCAGCAAAAACTGTTCTTTTTAAGGCAAATGAGATCTTTTAATGTCTTATCTGAAATTTTGTCCTTGTTTTACAGAAGTTTTATTGAATCATTTATCTGCTTGGTTTGGTAACATGACTCTGAAGAACAAGAATCGGTTGGGACTTTGGGTAAAAACTTGCAGCGAACTCTCAGGGCGTTTGGCAAGACGGACTTTTGACCATTTATAACAAGCATGTGCTGAGGAAGGCTCATTCTGTTAACCGTTTGAACCATCCACTTCACACTGAGTTTGACTTGTTGCCCTCTGGCCGTTGTTTTAGAGTACCTGTGAGGACGACCAAAGACTCCTGGTTTCTTTTATCCCGACTGCAACCTGTCTCGTTAATGGAAAATAAATGTCTTGTGGCTTTTTATTATTGTTTTGTTTATTCTCATTGTTGCACTGGTCACAGGCTGCCTCTCTGACCCAGCGCTTTGCGCTTTATTTTGTATTTTTGAGTCTCTTATGTTAAGGTTGTATGATAAGTTCCTTTGTTATTCTTATTTAAGGTTTAGTTGAGTTTTGGTTTGCCATTATTATCATCTGTCTCATGAGTTTTTTAAATTCTGTTTCTTGTCTTTCATGTGTTTTAGGGCTGTGTATTGTGTTGTCATGTCTACGTCTCCATGTTTCCTGTTTTATTTTGAAAGAGTCTGGTGCGTTCTTGTTCATTGTGACTTTCCACCTCGGCTGTATCCCAATTCAGGGTCTGCAGCCTTAAAGGCCGCATTTTAAGGCCGATTACGTCACAGCGACGCGACGAAGGCTGTCCCAATTCAAAGGCTGCTCGAAATGCGGCCCTCAAATGCGTCCTTCATTTCCCTGAATTTTAAGGACGTGGTGGTTTAGACTTCGTGGCCCAACATATCCCAGAATGCATAGCGCGGCGGTGGGTGTGGATAATTTTGCAGAAAAAAAACGGCGGATGAGGGGCGGCCGAAGAGTAAACTTTAAGTAAGTACTGAATATTATGTCACTTATTTCTGTGCAAATGTTTAATAACGAAGAACATTAAAACATTACTGTTGGCCACATGTCGGCAAAGTCATGTGACATTAGTGACGTTTGTACTAACTTGGTTTTAAAGCCTTTACTTTAAAATATACGCCGTTCAATAGCTGAGCTTAATCCTACAGAGAATGATCAAAGCTCATGTAGAAACAAACAAATGAACAAAAGATTTTCTCCTTCATTTCTGTTAAACACAGCTGTATGACACGTTTCCAGCTGTTAGTATCATGGTTGCTAGGCAACCTGGGCAGCGCAACGGAGGCTAGACCGTCCCATCTCACAAGCCTTGCAGTTCCGGCCTTGGCGGTCTTTAAGTACGCGGCCCTTGAGGATCGTTGAGGCTGCGTACTTTAAGGCTGCAGACCCTGAATTGGGATACAGCCATTGTGTCAGCTGTTTCCCCATGTGTCCCCACTTCCCCTGATCACCTCCTGTGTATTTACGTCCTCTGTTTTCTGTGTTTCATTGTCAGGTCATCTGTGATCCCTACCATAGTCTCTCATAGTTTTCATGTTTATCTCCTGCCACCAGCCAAATAAAGGCTCGTTTTTTTTGTTCACCTGACCTCTCCCTGCTTCTGGGTCCTGTTCACAACACATACCCCGCTGTGACTGCGCTTGCTGTTGCACTAATTTCCCCAGAGACAATAAAGAATTGAATTGAACTGAAGGGGGCGCTGCAGGCACTCATTCAGGCTTCATCCTCTGTGACCCACAGAGAGTTACCAGTTCAGCGTCCCAGAATCCACACTGGTGTCAGCGGTGGTCGCGAAGATCAAAGCTCTGGATGCGGACGCGGGTCCAAACGCTGAGATGGACTACAGGATCCTGGACGGGGATGGACTGGGAACCTTCAGGATGCTCACAGACCCCCACACTCAGGAAGGACTGGTCATCCTGATCAAGGTTCTGGATTGTTTGTAGGTCACAGAAATCTCCAGTTTTTGGTTCTGATGTTTCTGTCCACTGTGAACTCTTCCGAGTCTTCTCGGGACGCGTCCCTGTGATCGTTGCATCATCGCGTTAGCACTGGCCTCGTGTGCGTCCCAGAGGACGTCCCTGCTGCTCGGCAGCTGCTCACAGCTGTTTAAATTTAGCTCGCTGCGTCTCTTGCAGATGACATTTTTTTTATTGTTCTGATTTTAGATTCATCGCTCAGATAAAGGTTTCCTTTCTGTTCTCTTCTGTCAGCAGTCGTGTCTGTGCCAGCACAATGAGAATAAATGTGGGTGTCGCCTTCACATAATCGCATGGCCACGTTTTACTGATGGCCACGCTAGTTTATTCAACCCAGTAACATGACTTACAAAGGAGAACAAAAGTAGATAGGTTTCCAGCTTCGGTCAGTCTGACCCCCATGTGTCGGTGGCTCCAGCAGTGGGCAGCAGATAAATGTCATCTCACCGTGTGTAGTTTCAGATCTGGGCACCACTAACTGAAAGCCCTGCTGATATGAAGTCAGATACATCAGGGCCTGAGCCATCCTCCGACTTTTAAACCATTAGCAATACTTCTTGGAAGCTAAGACAGGGAGTTGGAGTGATGTGCTCTGTTTTCTAACTGCAGCCGTCTTTCCAGCCTTAGAGGAAGCCAGTAAGTAGAGCATCGTCATCCCTGTACACACGAATAAGCCTCTCAAGTCTTGCTGGACACATAAAACATCTCAGGCTTGTCTCTGTTAAAGTGCCAACTGTCCACAAAAAGGTCTTTTTGTGACAGAGCCAACTCGTCTGTGTAACCCACCCTGCATTCATGAAATAATGGACTGGAGGACTGACCCTCGAGCCTCCATGAGGCATGGAGCTAATTCCTGCCTTCTACCTGTCTGAGAAGCACACCTGAGTTCTCACCTGTACTGAGGTGTAACAGTAACGGGGTCTGTTTTCAGGTGACCATCTTTTAACACATTTATGAGAGCAGCTTCTGTGCTGTGACTGAAACATTCAGCAGTTTGATTAAAAGTCACTTTCCCTTACCGGTAAATTTCATGTTAATGAACACTAAATGCAGCAGGATATAATTTCTGTTCTTTAGCGATGCAGAGAAAACGCCAGCAAAGAGAGGATGTGTAAGACGGCAGAAACACCCTGGTAGCTTCAGTTTTCTTTATACAGAAAATAACTGATTTGAGTTTGTAGGTGAAATAAGCCCCTGAGGTTTTTACCTTCTGATTACGTTGGAGAGCCGTCTTCTCGTCTGACTCGCAGCTCTCTTAATAATTACGTTGTAGTTCTTTTGCTATTTGCTGCCAATGTGACGTTTCTAATGTTGTAAGCTGGACCGTGGTGCACAGACTCTGTCATAGCTCTGGCCTCCATTCCCATGAAGGCCCCTCTTGATGAGGTGCAGCTCAAACATCTGTTGGTGTGCTGTCAGGCGGCTCAGCTTTGTAGGAGCATCCACAGCACTTCAGAAACAGTTAATGCATCGTGGCGTTTTTGTTACGCTAAATATTCAGAAGTACTCGGATCTCCAGGGAGACCAGCCTGCACTCAGAGGCACCTGTGATGTCATGTCCTCCCTCCTCCTCAGACTCTGGACTTTGAGACCAAGACCAGCTACGCTTTACGCGTCGAGGCATCCAATCGCTACATGGACACCCGCTTTCTGTCAGCTGGGCCGTTCAGCGACGTGGCGACAGTCCGGCTGCAGGTGGAGGACGTGAACGAGCCTCCGTGTTTTTCCCCCCGCATCAGCCAGATGGCGGTTTCAGAGGCAGCGCCAGTGGGAACTGAGGTGGGATCGGTTTCAGCTCACGACCCCGACGCCTCAAATTGTCCCATCAGGTAAGATGCGAGGCGGTAAAATCACTGCAAACACATTTCCACCAAAACGCAAAGACAACACCTGTGCTCCTCTGCAGGTACGCCATCGACAGGAAGTCGGACGTGGAGAACTACTTTGACATTGACAGACAATCAGGCGTGATCCGGACGAGCAGACGTCTGGACAGAGAGCTGAGCGCTCTGCACAACATCACTGTGCTCGCCACAGAGAGCTGTAAGTCACATGACATCAGTTTGTCTTCTTGCGAGCAGCAGGTGTATCTGACAGGTGTGTCTGTCTCAGTGGATCACTCTCAGGTGGGCAAAGCCGTGGTTCTGGTCTCTGTGACAGACGTCAATGACAACGCTCCGAGCTTTCCCGTCAAGTACCAGACATCCGTCTGTGAGGACGCCCAGCCGGGACAGGTGAGGCTCACTTGTGGCTTACAGACAGGTGTTCACAGAAAGGTGAGCGAGTGAGCAGAAGGCGAGTGAGCAGGTGTGTAGACAGACAGGTAAATACAGCTGCTGTGGCTGTGATGTCACTGATATCCGTTATTTAATGAGCATCGTCTGTGAAATCTCTGTAGTCTGTTACTGAGATGGATCCAGAAGTCCCTTCTCAGGTCACATGAGCGTTGGTGACTGGATGTGCTTCTGATTTTCTGCCTCTGTTTGACCTTTAGATCATTGTGACGCTGAGCGCCGTGGATTTGGATGAACCTAAGAATGGACATCACTTCCTGTTTTCTTTGGCTGCCAAGGCTGCCTGGAACCAAAGCTTCGTCCTGAGAGACAACAACGGTACAGTCCACCTTAATCAGTATACAGCAAAACTGTGCAGTCCACCTTAAAACCAAAGATAACTTCAATGAAACAGAGCAGCTCTGTGGTGTACATGGACCAGCCTGAATTTAAGGTTTAACGCCTCCTGTGTCAGTGATGTTGTGGCTGGTAGTCACATTGGAACCTGTCACTCATTGGTTCATGAGGAAAATAAGGGGATCACTTTAGTGCTGCAACAGTGAATTTTATGTTAACAAGCTGACGTCATGCACCGCCTGTCCTTGTTGTTCACTGGTGGCTACCTGCACTGAAACAGGATCCGCCCGTTAGCCGTAATATTCCCTTTGGAGACACTTTGTGAGTGAGGACTGTGTGGAGGACAGCCCGTTTGAGTTGTGTGACCTGTCGGTTCAGCGGACCGCCCGGTTGGTGTCCCACGTTGTCTCGTCTGTGTGTGTTTGTCCCTCGTGGTTTCAGCGAACACACTGAGCGGTGCCATCTCTTTCTAACCCATTACCACAAAGCAAAAACCTTCACAGGATCTCCAGCTGCCAATCATCCATGAGCTTCTCGCTGTAGCTCCTCCCACACGTTTTAGTTCTTTGCTTGGCATGGCACCCCCTTAAATAGCACTCTGTGTTCCACCTTAAAAGCTGCTGGTGATGACGTCGATCTGTCTGTCTGTCCTCAGACAACACGGCGTCTGTCCTGACGTGGCGGGCCGGGTTCCTGCAGCGGGAGCGGCCGCTCTACTTCCTGCCGGTGGTGATTTCAGACTGCGGGACTCCGCCTCTCAGCAGCACCAACACGCTGACCGTCACCGTCTGCGAGTGCGATCTTCATGGAAATCGTCGCAGCTGCGTCCAGGAGATGTCAGCGCTGCTGCTGCCAGAAGGCCTCAGCCTCGCCACTGTTGTCCTCCTCACCGGTCTCCTCACACTGCTGGGTATGACCTGAGACAAAGTCGCGCCTCTTCAAGTTAAACTCAGTAAAGTCAGAAACAAGAAGTAGAACCTGGTTGGCTTAGAGCTGATCCAGAACCTCTGTCCATGAGGTAGAATAAAAAAACTAGCTGAAGCTGGAGTAGATCATCAAACTGATGAAACTAGAACCAAATCTGAAGTCACCTGAAAGCAGCGAGCTTTTAGTTTTTCTCCTGTTTTTTTATTTTATTGGGTATATTTTATGCTTGTTTTTTATTATTTAGTTCCAGTGTAGAGCATTTTGTGTCAGCTGTGGAGTGCTCTATAAATGATGATGACTTCATTGGGACACTGACGGGCTCAGCTTTCACGTGTCTGCCAGGAACATTACCCCGACCCGCTGTTCTCAGCGTCACCTGTACCATCTTGTCAGGGTTTGGTGGGGTCTGTGAAAACGATCGAATCAGCTGCCAGTCAGACGCTGCATAAGAAAACCTGTAGTGGTCTTTGGAGAATTTCTGACATAGAAAGGGTTACAACAGACGACCTTTTAATGTAATAGTTTAATTGTGAATTTTGTCTGTTTGTCAGCTCGTCTCTATGGAGATGGGTTTGGGGGGTAGCAGGAGGAGAGAAGCTGCAGAGAGGCGTGTAAGACTGCAACTCTGCTTCCTGGTCCCAACTCTGGATAGTCATATTTTGGGGGGTTTAATAAATTTGTCCATATTTCTAGAAATAAGAGCTGCTCCATCCAAAGTGGGATGGATGCAAGACCAGGTTTCCTCCAGAAGGCTTGCCAATTATCTATGAAGATAGCTGGAAGCTGTTCGTTGGTCTGTAGCAGGGAAGCAAACAACTCTACCAGTGCAGAGAACAACAACAAATATCACACAAGGAGTAAAGTAGGATTCTGATATTGTGTGTGTGGAATTCTGAACCCATGTCATCTTCAGGAAGATGAAAACTTCCACATCCAGGGTCGTGTTGCAGAACTTCATTTAAAATTACTTGACTTTGCCGCCATCACCTCTGCCTTGTAAACTTTTTAAGATGACTCCACCCCTTCGTCTGCCCTTAGGTGTCGCTATGGTAACAGGGGCCATCAGACGCAGAAGGAAGGAGCCTCTGATTATTGACGATGAGCGAGATGTTCGTGAGAATATTGTTTGTTATGACGATGAGGGCGGTGGCGAGGAGGACACCGAGGCCTTCGACATGTTCACGCTGAGACACCTGAACGAGACCAAACGGAGCTACCATGTCACCGCCCCTGAGCCCCCGCCATCCAGGGAAGATAAACACCAACTGTTCCAGGAGTTCATCGAGGACCGGCTCCGGGAGGCCAACCTGGACATGACGGCACCACCCTTTGACTCTGTGCAGACGTACGCTTTGGAGGGCAGCGGGTCAGCTGCTGTGTCGCTGAGCTCGTTTAGCTCGTTAACCTCGCTGGAGTCGGAGCAGAGCTACCACTTCCTGAGTGAGTGGGGGCCAAAGTTTCGGAAGCTTGCAGAACTCTACAAAGACCGCGAGGGAGGTGGTGCCTCATAGAGTGCACGCCTTGCGGCAACAGGTGTGTGGTCTGTTTAGCCCATATGAACTGGATTAGTCCTCACACCAGGAGCTCTGAGCACCCTGAACCAGAGCAGAACCTGTAGAAGTACCGGCAGCTGGACCTGGAACCAGCCAGCTCGAGCTTGAGCTGCCTGACTGGACCTTTACGTAGTTACTGTGAAATATTTCCTGCTGTTGCTATTTCACAATAAAAGCTTGCCAGTGGTGCTGCTTTTATTTTGTAAGCCTGAATGTGTAACAACAGAAATAAAACTGAATTTATGAAAACTGCAGCTGCTGTTTTTACTGCTGTAACACGTCCCAAACGCTCAGCCTCTCCATGCTGACGTCGTCCTGTGAAGTATGCACAACTCTGAATTTGGAGGAAAAACTTTTCAGCAAAATTTTTTTTAGTTTGTGACTCACTTTGATTTTTTTTTTTTAAGATTCTGATGAGTCCAGACTGAACCACTGATGGTTCTTCACGTGTGCTCACGTGTGACAGGCTTAGTGGGCGGGGCACAGAGATGCTTTCCACCATACAAAAAACATCTGGTATGTTAAGTGGAAAGAGTGTTTGCTGTCCACTGAAACTGAAATGAGTGACTGTGAGTCGCTGCTGGAACAAACCAAGTATTACAGATATAATGCATCTTTTTTTTTACCTCCAACTTTATTTCAACAGAAACTTTTAACGACCACCAGCATCATACAACTGTAGTGTAAAATTATCATACAGACAAAGATGGGTGTGTATAATTAAACACATAGAAAGAAATACCGATTAAAGGGGAAAAACAGTGAGAGATACAGTGACACCAAATAATTAAATAAAGACATTAAAAATATTACAAATATGAATGGTTTTCAAAGTTTTCTTGTAGTGAGGAACAAATTGTAGATTTCTGTTTCTGTGCTGAAAGTCTGAGAACTTCAGATGAGCGAGTCTCTCAGTCAGTCGTTTTGATCAGACGCCGTCAGAAACGAGCGACTTGTTTCCACGAGCCCGGAGTAAAGCTAAATGTTTCTATATCGCTCTCATGGGTTTAGAGGAAGCTCCAACAGGGTAAAACGAAATGACGTCAGTACTCCAACGAGGCGGAGCATAATCACGTGATTGAAGAGGCGCGCGGAGCTGCAGCGGGCCCGCGCGGGGGCGCTGCTCCTCGCAGACATGAACGCCACAGACGAAGAAGAAGAGCCGGATGTTCCGGACCGTGTGAGGTGGCTGCCGAAGCGATCGGGTACCCGGGTCTCTATGGTCTCTGTAGCCGGATCCAGGAGCGGGTCCTCGGGGATGGGGCTCCTGCTGGTCTGCTTGGCCCTGCTGGTCTCCGCGGTCCCCCCTCTTAGCGCATGGGACGAGGACCTGGAGCTGCTGGACCTGGTGGAGGAGATCCCGCAGACCTTCTACCAGTTCCTGAACGTGGAGCAGGTCCGTGCCGAGCCGGGTCTGGTTAACTCTTGTCATAATGAAAGATTATTGCGACGATCACAGCTGATAGATCCGTTAGAGAAGGTGATCGATAATCAGACCAGATGTTACCTGATCATGTGTTTTTTTTAACCTGATCAATAGAACCTGCAGCAGGTGGAGCCAGGTGGGTGGGGAGGCTGTTATTGGTCCGTTATTGGTTGCTTATTAATGTAATGCTGTGTTTCTGAGCATGTGCAGTTCGCACAGCAGCAGGTTGCTCTGTGATGCAGACGGCGTCGGACTCTGACATCAGGCGGCGTTGAGCTGCTCAGAGGAAGTTGGTGTTTTTAAGGGCGATGAAAAAACCACAATGACTCTTCTTCTTCTTTTAATAAACGGGCTGAAGAGGCCTTCTCTGATTGGTCAGCAGGTGCCTTCATCTAGCTTTGACTGATTCTAATGCAGGTGCTCAACACCTGTGACATCACAGGAACCCTGGTGGGAATCAGCTGCGAGAAAGTAAATGTTCAAATAAAGACGAGTCACAGGAAGTTCATCATATGCAGGTTTTCTCTTAGTTATCTCAAATGCCATCAGAGATGATGTCTGTGGCCACGGTGGTTGTCCGCCGTCTCCGTTAACCCGGGCTCTCTGCCACAGGCTCCGAGTGCCGCCGCTGTGTTTCCTGAGCCCCGTGACAGAGACTCAGCAGCAGATCAGCGTCGTGTTCTACACCATCACACGGGCCTTCATTCACTGCTGTCAGAGCAAACATCACCTGGTCTCAGGTGTCCAATGCTGACCTCTGACCTCTGTCTCTCTTCAGGAGGCGTCGGGAGCAGAGATAAAGAAGGCGTACCGCCGTCTGTCCCTGATTCTGCACCCCGACAAGAACAAGGACGAAAACGCAGAGACACAGTTCAGACAGGTGGGAACAACGACAAACAACAACAACCTTAAACACAACAGCAGCACAAACGACACTCGTGAGACCTGATGACTGTTAGCATGTGTGTCTTTGCAGCTGGTGGCCATCTATGAAGTCCTGAAGGATGAGGAGAGGCGCCGCAAGTGAGTGTTTACATCTGTTTACGTCAGTCAGTGAGAGCCCATCAGAGCTTGGCGTTCTGACAGGTGTGTGACTCCTCAGGTATGATGACATCCTGCTGAACGGGCTCCCTGATTGGAGGCAGCCGGTGTTTTACTACAGACGGGTGAGGAAGATGAGCAACGTCGAGCTGGGCTTCCTCCTTTTCGTCATCCTCACCGTGGGGCACTACGCCGTCATTTGGTCCATCTACCTGGAGAAACAGCTGGTGAGTTGGCCAATCAGAGCGAGGTCATGGTATATCTGCTGCAGCCAATCCGAAAGGAGCAGATAGAAATAGCCAATGAGGGCCGGTCTTCTGTCTGCAGGATGAGCTGCTAAGTAAGAAGAAGAAGGAGAAGAAGAAGAAGCTGAACTCCAAACCTGCAGAGGAGCTCAGGTGTGTCAGTCAGGAGCGGGCTGACAGGTACGGTGTGACATCATCACCTGTGGAGTTCCTTTGTGTGTGTCTGATGTGTGTGTGTGTGTTTCAGAGACCAGGAGCGACCTCATTGGCAGGACATCCTCCCTCTGAAGCTCAGCATCTGGATCTACCTGTCCATTAAGAACCTCCCCCAGGCCGTGCAGGTAAGAGTGGGCTGGTCTCCTCAGTAAGCCATAGCCACAAGGCCTCTGCCTATCAGGACGTGAGGGGGCGCGGGTATGGCAGCAGTCTGGGCCAATCACAAAGCTAGATGTAATTAGAGCGACTGCAGACTGAGCAGCGCTGAGGAAGGAAAAGCTCCACTATAACAATAAAGTTTGGCCTGTTTGAATCCACAGCTGTGAGATGTGCCCACACTGATCAGGGTCACATTTGTGATCTGAGGGATTCTTTAAAGTTTAACGCTCTGGATTCAGAGCAGATCTGATCCCAGCTCAGCCGGTGTTTTAGGACCAGAACAATTAAACTGTAGCAGGATCGTGTCAGATGCTTCACACCCTAATGCTCTAACCACAGTGGGATCTTCCAGGAATGATGACACTATTTTCCAGTGATACGATTGGTCGATGAAACCCCGTCAGAGATGACGACCGTCAGCACAGAACCAGCTGAGCCCCGAGGGCCCTCCTGGGCTTCCTGCTGAAATCAATGGAGTGTTTCTCTGCAGTTACAAAGCTGTAAATATCACAGCAGATGTTACGGTGTCAAAGAGGCTGGGACACAGGAAAGTAGGTCGCCTCATTGATTTTTGCATTTTATTGCATAGAGCCTCTTTGAAAATATGCTTCAGTCGACAGTAAATATATTCATCATCTGTGCAAAGATTTGTGCTGTGAAGCAGTGAGAGATCACTGTTGATGATAACCAGGCGTTTGGCACATCTGTCAGTTACATTTAGAGATGAAAGCAGAAATGATGGAAGTTTATTTACACACCTAAAAATATTTGGTTTGAGTGTTTGTCAAGAGTCGCCTCCACTCTCAGGTACACCTTTTCCATTTAAAGTCTGAGCGGCTGTAACTCTGGCTTCTATTGGCCGATTTGCATGATTGACACCTCTTTTTAATCGTTGAGCCAATAGAATCACGGTATCGTTGTCGTGTTTACGTCAGTTCCATCAATCAGAAGTTGCAACACGAAAAGTACACGTGTTACTAAAGTTAAGATCCTCGTCCAATCAAATGTCTGTAACTGGGCAGAAAACTGGATTTTTTTTTTTAACAGGAAACGGCTTTGAGGCATTGTGGGAGATTGAGTTATTAAGGAAACAAGCTGGATGTTTATTCTGTGAAAGCAACAGGAAAAGTCTGACTTCGTGTTATTATCGAGCGGTCTGCTTCTGCAGCTGGTTCGGTAAATCTTCGTTGGAGCGTGACGAAACTCGCAGTGTAGGAATCTGTGAAATCTCTGCTTTCAGAAAATGTACTGTTCGCTCGGGTAGTTCGTGCTATCGAGGCTCTGTTCTGCTTGTTTATGGACATTTCATGAAATGATGTGACCGTTAACTGTTTGTTGTTTTCGCTGTTTGGTGTTCGTAGAAACAGTTTATACGAGCTTGTAGCTGAGATTCAGAGGTTCCTGTGGATGCCACACACGCCGGGACTTACACAGCCTGTAACTCCTGTTACAACCGATGTAACGGGAACACACCCTCGGTACCGGTACGCTTTGAGCTGGTTAATGTGGCGATCTTTGGCACAGAGCGGGAAAAGGTGACGGCTGCAAGATAGAGCTGTATCCATGGAAATATGAAAGCTTCCTGTCCCACAGCCTGATGACGTAGCAGTGGAAATCCCTTCTGGTCCCGGCTCTGGTGCTTCTGGTTCTGACCCAGTCTCTCTGTTGCAGGAGGTGAAGCAGTACTATGAGGACTATCAGCAGATGAAGCAGGAGCAGAGAGAGGCTGAAGCTGAGCAGGAAGTGGCTCCACGTAAGAACAGCTGATCAATAATCAGTTTTCAAGCTGCCTGTTTGCCTTCAGAGTGATCAGTAATCAATCAGTAATCGCTAACCCGTCCTCCTAGGAGAGAAGCGGCCGAAGGTAAAGAAGCCGAAGGTGGAGTTTCCCATTTACGAGCCATCGGCAGAGAACCAGAACCACACCCAGAGCTATGACCCGACCACATCTATCGAGGACATCGAGGAGCAGATGGATGACTGGCTGCAGGACCGCAGAGCCCCCAAGAAGAAGGTTATTGATCGCGTATTGATTGCTCACATCAGGTGTTAAAGAGGACCTGTTCTGGTTCTGTTAAACGCGATCCAGCCTCTGTGAACGCTCTTTGTCTGTCCTCAGGCTGCCGATTGGACTGAAGACGAGCTGAGCCTCCTTAGCAGGTTGATGGTAAAATTCCCAGGTGGGACTCCGGGCCGCTGGGAGAAGATTGTTCATGAGCTGGGTCGATCTGTCAGCGATGTAAGTGTGTTTGGTCTTCACTCTGCTGTGAAGGCTGTCCTGTCATCATCTTCTCCAATCAGTTCAGTTCAATTCAGTTTTATTTACACATAAATCACAACAGTCACCTCAAGGCGCTTTATATTGTAAGGTAGACCCTACAATAATACATACAGAGAAAAACCCAGCAATCATATGACCCCCATGAGCACTATGAGCAACAGTGGGAAGGAAAAACTCCCTTTTAACAGGAAGAAACCTCCAGCAGAACCAGGCTCAGGGAGGGGTGGGGGGAGGAAGATGTGCTGTGGAAGAGAGCCAGAGATGAATAATCACTAATAATTAAATACAAAGAGGCGTCATTTAACAGGGACATACTCTCCTGGACCTTCTCTGCTTCCTGTAACAGAGTCTGTTTCTTCTACAGGTGACGGCTAAAGTCAAACAGATGAAAGACAGCGTGAGCCACACCTCAGGTAACTCCGCCCACCTCCAGCTTGCCTTCTGGACAAAAATGTCGCTGCAGTTCAACGTCGATAAACTTTCCAGGTCGCGTTTCTGTGGCGTAGCTTTGATTACTGATTACCGTGAACAAAGTTTGTAGATGACCAAATAAGACGCTGTAAAAATATGTTGTTACATTTTTGACACCAGTAATAATGTCAGTCGTTTCCATATGTGTCCAAGTTCCTTATAGGACAGTCACGTTCTACTCTTTGGTTCTACTGTCGGTTCTGTCCGGTTACATCAGTCGTACTCCGATTCTCTCGTGTTTCAGGTCTGGTAAAGCTGTCGGAGCTAAAGGCGCCTCCTCTTCCTGTGAAGTCACATAATGTGGACGACAGCATGATGACTCAGAGGGAGGGCGAGGCTTGTGAGGAGGAACAAGAGGAGGAGGTGGAGGCACCGACGGTTCGCAGGAGGAACAGGAAGTGTTCGGATGGGGGGGGGGTGAAGGTCAGAGGTCGTCGGCAGAGAGATTTTGACCCGGCGACGGTGGACGAGGAGGAGGCGGAGCCTCAGGCGGAGCCCACCGTGTGGACTCAGAACCAGCAGAAACTGCTGGAACTCGCTCTGCAGCAGTTCCCTCGCGGGACGCCCGAGCGCTGGGACCGCATCGCCAAGGTGGTCCCGGGAAAGAGCAAGGTGAGGTGGGGGCGGGCGAACTTTCGACAAGCGATTGAGAAGCGATCAATAACTTTTATTTTTTTTATTTATTTATTTTTTAGAAAGAGGGGCAATACATATTAATGAACATTTTAACAAATGTAAATATGCCAGATTATAGCCTTGGGCTAATTTGCATCTGCAGACCCTCTGGCAGGTTGGTGTTAAACACAAGATAGTAAAAACATACAGAGACACTATTTACAGATCATGTGACAAGGACAAAAACAGTGATCACATTATACTAGAACAAACAATGACAAGGAGAGTGGACACAGAGGACAATATAGATAACAATAACGGAAACACATCAATTATATTGCACAAACCCCAGTATTGCACATGCCCTGACCATCGTGATATTGTGTTCACCCATTGCACTAACAGTTGTTTCCCTTTTTGTAATACACTAACTCTTTTTCACGTCCAATATAAAACATGATTATTAAACATGATCACATGTTTGTGTGTCCCTCAGCCGCCCTTTTAAGTGACTCTTAAAAATGGGTAGACTTGTACTTCCCTCACTGACAGTGGAAGACTATTCCAGAAGCTCACTCCCTGATATGACAGAGCATCTGTGAAAAGGTGGTCCGCCTGAGTGCCAGTTCACAATCACCTCTAACAGTGGCTCGAATCAGTCGAGACCCAGCAACACTGCTAGACTTTTGTTTAATAAAATCACTCATTGGTGGAGGCGCCAGACCATGTATAACTTTGTATATTAGACAGGCAGATTTAAATAATTTGAAATTAGTAAAATTTAAAAACTTGTATTTTTCTAAAATTTGACAATGGTGACTGACGGATTGTGTGTATCGATTACAGGAGGAGTGCATGATCCGGTATAAGATCCTCGCTGAGCTCATTCAGAAGAGGAAACAAGCCAAGAGCTGATGCAAGGTTATGACTCCACCCCCTCTAGTCAGGTGACCTTCTGCTGCCTCCTGATTGGACAGAATCACAGCACTTAGAGGATTGGACAACGAGGCGACACACACACAGATAACTGATCAGAATATTGATTAGACGTTCTTCCAGACTGAGCATGCTCATAGCATTGATCAGAAATTCTGTGTGATATCAATTGACTGATCGATATTCTGATTTGTGATCATCAGTCGGTCACGCCTTTGCTTTTGGGCCCCACCCTCTGCTGTGTGTGTGTGTGCGTGTGTGTGCGTGTGTGTGAGAAACAGGAAGTGACCTCGCAGTCTGATGTGCCTTAATCTCTCTTCAGCCAATCACGTGTTTACTCATCAATAAACAGTATTTATTAGCTGCCTGTTTGTTTTTCTTTGACTGAAATATTTACAATAAAACCTTGTTTCGTATTTATTGATTGTCATCGGCACTGATCAGCTCATGAAATAAACGTCTGATTTCTTTTCCTCTTTACCTGTGGTCAATAGTTTGAGTTCTGCTCTTTAACACGTTTTTTAAATATTGATCAAACTCAGTTGATAATGTTGTATTACAATATTATTTTATTGATCATTTTCACAGATCAGTGCCCTGTACATGCTGAAGTGATCAATAAGGTTATGCTTATTCAATTCCACCGTCAGGCCGCGGTCTGTCTGTGTGTGGTTAACATGTTCCCGTGTCTGAGTGGCTAACTGCCCACAGGTGTGAATGTTTGTCTTCCTCTCTGTGCTAGCAACACCTGACCAGGGTGTTTCTACCTAAGACAGCTGGGATAGGCTTCAGCCGCGAATCAGAATGGATGGATGCATATTTCCATGGTAACCAGGTAACCAACTGACAAAGAAATGAAGCAGCAGGAAGCGCTGTGGAAAGTACAGCGTTTATAGAGATTGACAGACCACGTGACTTTCGCGCATTGCATTGTAGGTACGAGTGGCAACAAAATCAAAACACTGCATCAAGCGCTAGCACCGGTAATCACCTGGGATCACATCCATAACAGCAGCAGTGACCGGAACCTGGTCTGTGCAAGCCTCTCTTATTACGAGCTCTTATTTTCTATTTAAGGTTTGAACTCCGCCTTTGTTCTGAAAATCCTGCCGGAAGCGGCCGGGTTCTTCCTGCCAGCTGAGCAGAGCCGCAGAGGAAAAAACTGCTGTCAGTTAGCGTTAGCATTAGGCTCGCAGGTAGCACATTTCTGCCGCGCACACGTCACTGCTGCCGTAAGTAACGTCAAAGTTTCCTTTTAGCTTCTGGACTTTTTTTTAAAATATATATATATATATGAATTACGTCACAGATCAACGTTTAATACCGGGCTGACGTCATGTTAGCATCATAGCTAACGTTCAAAGGTATGCGAGTTTGTACAGGTGAGTTCATACCTGTACAAACTTCAGCTTTAAGGGTCGAGTAAAGGAAAACCCAAAGCTGTCCAATCAGAGCACCTCAGAAATATCGCCTGCATTCAGATCACGTGGGTAGCTTCAAGAAGAACAAGCCGCACGGTCCAGGTCAAAGGTCACGGGACAGCGATCAATTATCAGTAGTGAATAGACCGGATCAGCAGCGTGTGTGATATAAACACCTGTGTAAGCAGCATGCAGCAGCTGTACAACAGCTGACGTCATCAAACTTTCCTGACCTCTGACCTTTAGAAAGAGCTCTGTGAGTAACGCTTACAGTACAGTATAGATGGGTTAGTCACGAGGTGAGGAAGAATTTGGAGAACTGCCCGACCTTTGATGGGGTGATGCTGAAGGCGCGACCCTGCAGAGGGTTCATGTTTGTTCAGGTTAGCTGAAGTCGACAGATGTGTCTCAATTGTGACGTGGTCGGAGAGCTGCTTCGTTCATTGTAGTGTTTGAATAAGAGGACAACGTCATCAGACTTCATGTGTAATCCACTCAAAGGGTAGAGTTGGGATTATGGCAGCAGTACAAGCTCTGTGCCCCAAAGCTAGGTCTGCGTATCGCTGGTTTCTACAATCTGCAGTTCTGATTCACAAGGTCCTCATTCAATTTAGCCTCAGACAGAAATATTATAATTCATTTATCAGTTATATCCATGTATACAAACAAACCTGTGAGACTTCATCAGAGGTGTGAGCATCACAGCTTTGTGTCAAAGTAACTGAGGATAAAACATGAAGCAGATGTTCCTGGCCTGGCTTTTTATAGCAGATGACCTTAAAATATTCTGCAGTAGAACAAAAACTGAAGAAAACCATGAATCAACATGTGAAAATGAATTGGTGCTGCTGAAGGGAAGCAAAGTTACAGAGGTTTGATTACAGACACAGCTGAGCAGTCATTGAGGTTTACGTGTGTTCAGTACTGTAGAGCAGAAATGGGGCTGTGACGTCAGAGGCCGACACACTGAACACAGCAGCAGACTGGTTCATGATGATAGCAGAGCTTTGATGGTAAACTGGTGTGTGAGCACACTGAGAGAGAGAGAGAGCTGTAGGGCTGTGCGATATGACCAAAATCTCATATCCCGATATAAAACATCTATCGTCCGATAACGATATAAATCACAAAAATGTAACATTTTCTGTAAATTCTGTGAATCTCGGGCAGCTCGACTTGCGTGAAGTGTTTCCAGCTGGGCTTCTAGAGTTGAGTGTTTTAACCGATGCATGAAACGATACATTTTTAGACATAAGTTGCAACGGCCGCCATTTTCTTTGTGATTATTTATTACACGGCGTGCTGCGGGGAAAAGCCTGTTCTAACATTTGAGTCTAAGGTTTATTTTTTTAGCACCTGGCGACTCTTTTTTTTTTTACTTCTCATCCGTAAACACTCTGCATCTTTCACGTGATTCAGTTTATTTTGAAAAGTCTCAACAGGATCTTGAGCTTTATTGTGAAAGGTGTATGTGGAAAATAAACAAGCGGACACGCGATGGTTGTACCGTTGTTGTTGCTAACGACAACGCATAAAAACAAGCGCTTGTCTGTCTGTAGGGTGGTTATATTAAATATAAGAGAAAGAGAGAACTTTAAGAAATTAATATAGCCTCTACAGTGACATCAAAGCCATGAAAAAATATTACTGTAAACAGTTTATTTTGCGACACCACGAAACAAACGATAGCATAAAACGAGAGATGTTTTTATATCATCATCCGATATATATCGTTATATCGAACAGCCCTAGAGAGCTGTGCAGGAAGTCAGAGCCAAAGTCCGAGGGGATGAATAAGGATGTTTGAAGCGTACTTTGGATCTTCTTTGGCTGCTGGTTCAGTCAGTTTAGCTCAGCGTGAGGAAACCTGCAGAATCTGTCAGATGTCGACTTTCAGCCCGTCTGTGAACGTCTTTGTGTGGAATGCGTGTACCTGCTGTTTGCTGTTGTTGAAGTAGTTTTGTGAGCTTTAAGCTGAGAATCAAAATACATTTAAAACTGATTCAATGAGTCGATGTCACAAAAACAAACTAAAAATTTTTACTTTTAAACCCACTGTCCCCAACCGTGACAGGCGGTGAGCGTAGAAGGATGGTGATATCAGTGCTAGGTGAAACGAGGCGGAGCAGGTGGTGTCTCGTCAGACGGGCGCCGTACAAAGGTTTTGGGTGTAAACAGAGAGTGAAATAAACACTTACGATGACGTCATAAAACAGGTTAGACTGGGTTTAGTCACTGGCTACCTGACTTCCTGTCACTGCAGGTGATCTTCCTGACCTGTGCAGGTGAATCGGGAAGATGCACTTTGAATGATTCGTTTGGAGTCGTTATCTTGGCTACAAACAGGAAGTGACCTCTCTGATACGCTCTTTGTCCTCAGGTGTCCTCAGGTGTGATGCAGATGCCATGTCCCTGCAGGCTGTGCTCCAACAGAGGATTAGCTCTGCCCAGCAGCTGCTGCAGCGGGCGGAGACGCTGTGTCTGGGTGTCGAGGGTCACCAGAAGCTGTGTGGGAAGCTGCGAGCCGAGCTGCGCTTCCTGCGGCGGGTGGAGGCAGGAGAGGTGCACGTGAAGGAGTCTCACCTGCACAGCACCAACCTCACCCACCTGACAGCCATCGTGGACTCTGCACAGAGTCTGGATGACATCACAGCGCTGCTGCACGTCTTCACCTACCAGGACTCTGCCGGGCACCGCCGCACCCTGGTGGTTGACGTGGTCGCCAACGGGGGACACACTTGGGTGAAGGCAGTGGGCAGGAAGGCAGAGGCTCTTCACAACATCTGGCAGGGGCGGGGCCAGTATGGCGACAAGAGCATCATACGGCAGGCCGAGGACTTCCTGCAGGCAAGCCCCCAGCAGCCTGTACACTACTGCCACCCGCACGTCATCTTCGCCTTCTACAACGGCGTCTCCAGCCCCATGGCTGACCACCTGCGGGACATGGGCGTGTCCGTCCGCGGTGACATCGTGGCTGTGAATGCTGTGGCAACTGAGGAGGAGGAAGAGCAGCACCAGGAGGAGGAGGAGGAACAAGCTGAGGAAGACGAGGATGGTGAGGTGGACGAGGAGGAGGAGGACACGTCAGAGCTCACGCGGGTTGACCGCGGCACAGTGGTGGCCAGCCTGGCGTTCCCAGCACAAGTGCATGTGGAAGAGTGCCGGCGGGTGAATCTGGACATCACGACACTCATCACATACGTGTCATCTCTCAGCCACGGCCGGTGCCACTTTGCTTTTAGGGAGCATGTGCTGACAGAGCAGGCCACCCAGGAACGCCGCCAGCAGGTGCTTCCGCAGCTCGACGCTTTTATGGAGGGCAAGGAATTGTTTGCCTGCCGTGCCGCCGTCCACGACTTCCAGGTCATTCTGAACACGCTTGGCGGGCCTGGTGAGAAGGAGCGCGCTCAGAAGCTGCTGGCCCGTCTCCACGTGGTGGATGACCAGCCGTCGGAGCGCACTCTGCACCTCACGCCCAGTGCAAAGATCAACCGCCGTTCACTCATGATCTTTGGCACCGGAGACTGGCTGAGGGCCGTTACCATGACAGCAAACAGCCGCTTTGTGCGGGCGGCAGCCAATCAGGGCGTCCGGTACAGCGTGTTCATCCACCAGCCAAGAGCGCTGACCGAGGGCAAAGAGTGGAGGGCCACACCCGTCTGAGGCCACGCCCACAGTTGACTCATCTGCGGCAGACGGTTTCAATCAATCAGGCTAATCAGACATCAGTGTCAATAAAGCTTGGGTTTAAATTAAAGTTTACATTGTGGAGAAAAAAGGTTTAGTTCAAAGAAAGGAGAGAAAAATGGAAAACTTTAGTTTGAGTCTTTGTGTGGTCACGTGCCGCTTAAACTTCCTGTATATGTATCTGCTCAATAAAGTATATGTACTGATCAATTCACTGAAACCACGAGCCTTTTTAAATAAAGTAACCCTCCAGCTGCGAGGCTATGCCTTTACTCTGAAACTCTGTGGGCGGAAGAGGGCGCGTCTGTTTTTCCAGTCGGGTCAGTTAGCTTGTTAGCATGTGACTGTGGGAGCGGCTGGATGTTCAAGCTCTTCCCCGCTTCTGAGAGCCATTTGTGGGGGAGATGCCGCAGGTCGAGCGGGAGGCGGAGCTCCGCACTCTGACGGAGGTGAGAACGAGACCGTGAAGCTGCCCCTGAGCTTCAAAATCAAACTTTACAAGTCTGATAACAACTTTCTGCTGCTGCTAGCCGGTCAACTGGGGTTAGCTCGGCAGCTACATGCTAAAAGCAAGCTCCTCCTCTTCCTCACTCTGGCTAATGTTTCTTCCTCCTCTTCCTCACTCTGGCTTATCTTTCCTCCTCTTCCTCACTCTGGCTTATCTTTCCTCCTCTTCCTCACTCTGGCTAATGTATTTCCTCCTCTTCCTCACTCTGGCTTATGTTTCCTCCTCTTCCTCACTCTGGCTAATGTTTCTTCCTCTTCTACTCTGGCTAATGTTTCTTCCTCTTCCTCACTCTGGCTAATGTTTCTTCCTCCTCTTCCTCACTCTGGCTAATGTTATCTTTCCTCCTCTTCCTCACTCTGGCTAATGTATCTTTCCTCCTCTTCCTCACTCTGGCTTATCTTTCCTCCTCTTCCTCACTCTGGCTGTTGTCTCTTCCTCCTCTTCCTCACTCTGGCTGTTGTCTCTTCCTCACTCTGGCTTATCCTTCCTCCTCTTCCTCACTCTGGCTTATCCTTCCTCCTCTTCCTCACTCTGGCTAATGTTTCTTCCTCACCCTGGCTAATGCATCCTTATCACTGTGGTTTAATCCTCCTCTTCCTTACTGTCTTCCTCAGTGTGGGTACCTGCATCCAGGTGAGACCCTGTGTGACCTTCACTCGGTTCAGTCTCTGTTCCCTGATCTTCGTCTCTACGTTGATTTTTACTGTGAGTACCTCAGAAATGACTTCCTGTTGTTTTATTTTGTCAGGCCCTTTCTCAACTCTGAAGCGTGCGAGTCCGTGATCGCGTTCTCTCGCGATTTGTACAATTGGAACGCCAGCGTACTTGATGATATCACAGGTCTGGAGCCTCTTAATTTAACTGTGATTAATATGTTATGAAGCTTAACTTCAATCACAGCCAAACTGATTTATTCAGGAACAAATAAAACACTGAAATAAACCGAACATTAGTATTTAGAAGTGATCCAAGTATCTTATAGATCGTGTTTAACCTGAGTAGCGAAATCTCTATTAATAAAATCAGTGTACATGCATGCCTTGATAATAGTCAACAGTGCAATTGACCTCAATACTTGAAATGTGCAATTCACTTGTATTTTTATTTTTTATTCCTATTTATTCTATTTATCCCCTTCGTATATTTTATTTATATTGTCTCTGTATTTATATATGTGTGTGTGTGTATGTGTGTGTGTGTGTGTGTGTGTGT
>NW_024583918.1:0-1188 GCF_018398535.1 Haplochromis burtoni
CTTCAGCTTCCGGCTGCTCAAAGACTCCTCTTCATCAGCCCACTTTCATTCAGTTCAGTTATAAAACAAACCAAACCGATAGCCTGCTTCTATATTTCACTGGTTTACTTTTTCTTTTCTACTTAATGTATTTAATTTAGAGGTAGGGTCAAGTTTTATTCATGCATTACTTTCAGTTTTTAAAATGTCATCATGTTTATCCAAAAGACAAAAGCAGGGAGGAGGTGAGGAAGCCGTCGCTCCCAAACCTGCGTCACTGCATTTCTCTGTCTTCTTAACTTTGATTGTCAAAGAGCATTTGTGTTGAATAGAAAACATCAGCTGTTTCTTTAAAATGTGCATTAGACTGAGAACGTCACCAGGTGAGTCAGACTATCTAATATAATAATATAACACTGAAAACACCTCAGCTTTCTGTTTTTAACTCAGAATAAACTTGGCCAGGTTTCTAGAAATGAGATCTGCACCCTCGCGAGTTGGATAGATGTGGTTGCTCTCAATGAGACCAGGTTTTAACCCAAACATTTTCCAGTTATTTATGAAGCCCACATTGTTTTCTGGACACCAGTTAGACAGCCAGCAGTTAAACGATGACAGGCTTCTAATGATGTGAGGACTGGTTCGACTGGGGAGGGGACCAGAGAAACCTACAGAATCCGACATCGTTTTTGCAAAGTTACACACCGACTCAATTTTAGGTTTTATGACCTCCAGTTGATGATTCTGGATGTCGTTATTGCTGACATGAATTACAATTTTATCAAATCTATGTTCATCCTGAGCCAGGAGTTTCAGTTTAGCCTCAATGTCGCCTGCTGTGGCCCCTGATCTGTATGTGAGTGTAGTTGCTGGAATCTCTGGGTCCACATCTTCAAGAACACAGTCGCCGATAACCAGAGTTTTTTTCCGTGCGAGTAGATGAAAAATGGTCTTTAAATCCTGATATAATTTCTTCTTTTTTCCTCTCAGTGTTTTCAGTAGTTTTTCAAACGTCTCTTCATCTGCCAGCCGATGAACGAGAGGTCCACAGTAAAGCCTGACAAAGCAGAAAATCTCAGTTAAAGTTGATGAAGTGTGTTACACATCTGTGGAGCGCATCATTGGTCTGGTGTTTACCGGGCACACTGAGGTTCTGGTAGAGGGGAACACAGCAGCTGGTTCAGGTGGAGGCTCTGCCTCATGCAGCAC
>NW_024583918.1:2562-4418 GCF_018398535.1 Haplochromis burtoni
CCTCAGGAGCCTGCACAGAGAGGTACCACACAGACAAGATGCTCACATGTACCACAGAAACACGTCTATGACCTGTCAGAGTAATTAAACACATATTTGTTGATTAACCTCAGTACCTTATGCAGATGCTCTAGTTGCAGTTGTTTCCCTATGGATGGGACACGTTTGTCTTTGATCTCTTCTCTATCCCTGTCATATTCAGTGCACATCTGACCTCCAATTAACAGTCCATAGAAGTACTGTCTGATGGGGTAAGCAGCTGTGTAACTACTGTGCTGTGAAAAGTCCTCCACAAGAGCAGGCAGCATCATTGTCTTCTGATCCACGACACTTATGACGAAAGTGGTGAGTTCTCCACGCTCAACTTTTTTACGCACCCATGATGGCAACTCAGAACTTGGTTTTTCTGGTTGAACATATTTTTGAATGGAGAGTTTGAAAGTTTGGTTTTCTTCTTTACCAACATGACTTAAAGCTTCACTCAGAGCACGTTCTCTCTTCTGCGAGTCATTCAAACGGTACAGATTCACTTTACTTAGAAACCTGAGCATACCATCCAGTCTTTTAATGCTGTACTCACCAGATGAAGATGATTCTCTTGCAAACCTATCCCTATCTTCTAATATTGAATAATCATTTCCTGCTATTGAAGCAAAGACTGGCATGAGAGCAGGGTCCAATTTAAAATGCTCACAAAACTTTGAACGTGTGTAGAGCTTAGCAGGAATTTTGCCATCCTTCTTTCTTTTCCACTCAAAGTGTTTAAGATGAAGGAAACCTTTGTTCACATCATAGATGCAGAAATCTGCGTCATGGGACAGCACAGCACATTGTTTCTGATTTGCAGCAGAAAAAACCTCAGGGTCTGCTTCTCCTAAACACTGTTTAAACTCTATGCCTTTCTCCTTTAAGATTTCTATGAAGACATCTTTGACCAGAGGTGGTAAGACGTTACATCCTTTTGGCACAGCGTCAGGCTCACTCTTTGCTATTGTCTTTGCATTTTCTAGTCTACGCTTTAGACGCGAATGAAGACTTTTCTGCTTCTCTGATCCTGAAGCTCCATCCAAGATGACGTATGGAGTGACTTCGCAGTCCTGCAAAGCTTCAAAGAACTTACAGACATCGTCTTTAAATCCAGGATAATCTCCTCCACAGCGCTGGTCCAGCTTTGGATAAGAATTATAATACAAAGAGTAGTACAGAGCTGCACCATCAATGATGAGACCTGTTTTTTCTACTTTAACCTCTTCACAGAGACACAAATCATCTATCATTCTCTGTAACTTTGAAATCCCCATGATTCCTTGAAGAGTATGAAGGCGAGCCGTAGTTATTGTGGTTTTGCCTCTGTGTCTGTAGATTTTTATATACCTATTAAAACAACATATAGGTACACACCCACACAGAAACTGTCACACCTGCTCTGACGCATCTAACATACCTCTGTTACTCTGTTGGTTTCATTTCTATTTTATTGTGTGGTTTTCTATTTAATTTTAATCTGTGGAGCAAAACCAAATGTGTTTCTCTTAATAACTCTGTTGGAACAGAAACAATACTTGGTCTTTTTCCACACATGTCCAAACAAATATGATAGTTTGGGCTGGATCAGGTGACCCTGAATCCTCTCTTAGTTATGCTCTAACACGGTCTTTAAGTGATGACGTATGAACCCTGCTTCCGGGCCCAAACTCTCCTGTGTTCAATATGGTGCAATGCTTCGTTCCTCGTTGTGTTAACCTGCTCCAAGCATTTCCACAAAGGTCAGTCTTCTGTCGTAGTTAATGCGTCATTTTCATAACATAATTGGTGATATAGGTTACAAGCAAGTCTGGCGCTGAACAGAAATTGTC
>NW_024583918.1:4803-11091 GCF_018398535.1 Haplochromis burtoni
CCTGAAGTTACTAAACTTCACGAGTGTATGCACTCACTCCAAGAACCGTATAATTATAAATATGAGCGTGGTGAAAGTTGGGCAGCACGCTAACGTCTTTTGTCCACTCTGTGTGCTCGTAAGGGTCTAACCCTTTCACTCCTTTGATTTTTTTCTCGTATCTTTTCTTTGACTTTTCATCAAGTCTGTCTTTGTACGGACCGGCATTGTTCTCCTTCGTTTTGTACATAACCGTTTTGGGGGACAAAGAAAAAGCAAGAAGGTATTGGAATCAGAGAATGAACGTTTTGCGGTGCTGCAAATGCTTGCGTTTGATGCGGTACTTGGATTGTTTTGCCACGAGTTCCCGGCATGCAATGGGCGAAAGTCACGTGGTCTGTCAATCTCTATTGGATTCTTCAGATCAGCCATATTGTGGAGAGCAGCTTTTAAAATTGAAAACCATTTGTAAATAAAGCCACTTTTATCTCTTTATCTCTCTTTTTATAAGTAAGATAATACGCTATATGCAATGGTTGCATACACAGTATGTGATTATGCATAGAGGGTTGTGGAAATATAACTATTCTACCACTCTCTTTTTTTCTTTTTCTGCCTGTCCTGTCCGGCACTGTAGCAATCGCAATTATTGTCTTAAGGCCAAGAATGCCCAACAGATTTATTTTCCCAAGTGGATCATTGCGACTTTGCCATACTGATCCACCTGATTGATCTTTATTACTTCTTTATTTAATTACTCATTTACTTTTAAGTTGTTACAATGGGAACAGACATGACCGGGGGATAGGAAAGGGAAAGACATAGATGAGAAGTTCAAGAAAACCACAGCAACAACCTAAATAAGCATAAGTAACAGTATTGAGCAGCACACAAGATCAACAACGCACAATATGTTTAGAGGCACCCGTGTGCACACCTGTTTGCACACCTCTGTGCGTGAACATGCTAGTATTTAGAAGGGCCCAAGGAGGACCACCCCAGGGGCAATCGCACCACCTACCTAGAAAAAAGCTAAGGAGAGCCCAACACGGGGGTTAAAGTGAGATTCTCCAAGTGGGGAAACACTAAGATCTGTTGTCATAGAAGCATGGAAAGAAATCATCTGGACGTAAGCCACCCCCTCTGTTCACAGGGGGTCACACAGTGAACATAGATGGCTGCTTTCGCTCTTCTTTTAAACCATCTGTCTTCTCTGTCCAAAATGTGAACACTGGCATCCTCGAAGGAGTGACCGTTATCCTTTAGGATCAATACAGGGTCCATGACCCTCCTGGTCACTCCCATAGGGCTTAAATCTTTGGCAACAGTGGGAAGGAAAAACTCCCTTTTAACAGGAAGAAACCTCCAGGAGAACTAGACTCAGGAAGGAGCGGCCATTTTTGGCAACCGGTAGGGGTGAAAAAAGGAAGAAAGGATAAAAGTCATGCTGAGGAAGAGAGCCAGAGATTAACAACAAGTATGATTCCGTGCAGAGAGGTCTGTTAACACATGTTGAGTGAGGAAGGTGACTGAAGAAGAAATATTCAATGCATCATGGGAATTCCCCAAGAGCCCATACTTATTGCAGTCTACACCTTTATATATAGTATAAAGACATGTATTGTCTTTATACAAGACTGTATACAGTTGGTATAATAAAATTTGTATAGTTAGCTTGTTTTGCAATATGATTCAAAATATAAAAAAACAAAACAAAAACAAACAAATATACAGTTAGGTCAGGAATCCAGGTGACTCTGTACTCCATAGAACAGCTTCAACCTGAAAGATCTGAAAACCTCATGTCTATACATGACAGACCAGCTGGAACACCTGGTTTAAAATAAATACAGTTTAAAATCAGCTAGAAGCTCCACATTTTTATTGTTTTCTTTCATACATTTAAAGTCTGTTTTCAGCGTGAGAGTCTTTGCTGAAGGAGTTTTTAACGTATGTCAAACTGTAACTTAGTAGAACCACCAGATGAAGCCCAGCTGTGAAGTTACTGTGCATCGCATTGTCACTTTAATGCAGGTACATTCACATCATTTTTGTGATGTTTGGTCCTAAAGTATATTTTACACTGTTTAATTACAGCTAACAGAACACTGATCAGTTTGTAGGACATTCATCATTTGAGATGTTCAGTCAATAAATTTGATCTGGTGACGAACCAAATTGATTTCCACATCTGCTTTATTGATCTCTGTCACCGGTTCCTGAAGTCAAATGAAACACCACCTTTTATGTGAGTGTGCTCAGAGCTTGGTTTGTAATATTTTCATGAAGGTCAGTTTGTGGTTCAGGTGTTTTTTTTTCACTCAGCTTCGTTTGTGTCTGTGTTTTGTGTTTGGCTCCTGTGGAGCAGACAGCTGCTTTCACTGACTTCAAACCTGGTTGGAAGGAACACTGGAGAAAATAAAAAAAACAAACAATTTTTTCCACTGTATTTAGCTCTTTTTAATGCTGAACTTAAACATATGCTGCTGACCTGAGGGGTAAACTATAAAGTGAGTTCAACAAAGTCAGGCTTTCTTTGCTTGAGGATAAAGACTTGAGACTTGCAAAACAATGACTTGGTCCCACCTCTGAGAGGCTCTTTGTGAATAGTTTGGGAGAAGCTGTGGATGGAGTGTTTTTGTACTTGGAATGCTGCATCAGGGGGCTCGAGATTACACTACTGTGGATGCTTTTCTGCTCTGTCAGAAAGAGTTTGTTTACTGTGTGTGTGTACACCTACCTGTCCCACAGTATCTTACCAATGAAGGATAGACTAAGAAAAGGAAAGTGATTTAAAAAACAATCAAATCATTATATGATATCATTATATCATATAGTTATAGTTACACCAGCACCTCCATCATGATTATATATGATAGATCAGTGAGGGTAGGCACTGTTTCAGCCCTAGCCCCCGGCAGGGACAGGTTCCTCTTTTGACTCCAGAACACCAAGGACAGCATAGTTAGTCATGCAGGTGAGTAATATCTTCCTTAGCTTTGTGTACCCCTGAAGATCGTCATGAAGAGGACAGCTCCTGCGTCATTGTTGCCATATTGTGCATTGGTATCTCTGGCATCTCTATCTCTCTATGGTAATCTATACACGTACTAAAATAACATAAAGGCACACACTGACAGGAACCTGCCACACCTACTCAACTGATGTGTTTATTCCCCTTTTAAGAAACAAGAATAAAAGATGTGGTTTCATTACAGAGGCATCGCACCCATTGGGCTTCCTGGGACTTCCTAAAGCAGGAAACAAAGAAAGCATTGAAGCTTGTAACAGGGCGGCCCTCAGTGGCTAGATTTCAGTGTGAGGCAGACCAAGACAATCATAGTGGAACAACAAGTTTTTTTTTTTATGCAGCTCTTCTCACAAACAATTCACTCGTCAAGCTTCTTCACAGCACAACAATCATTGCCTAATGACATCTGACAGCCTTAAATACAACACTGATGGCTCCGTTTTGAGGGTAAAATGATAGGTGTAGAGCAAACACTGTGCACAAACCTGCAGTTGAAATAGAAGTTTAAGATTAATCTTGACAGACAGAGCTCATTAAGCAGGCAGGCGTGAGCCTGGTTGCTATGGTGGCTCCAGCTACTGGCACCACACACACACAGACATGTGCCTGTCTGCTGCTGGTTGAATAAACAAGTCAATCTGAAACAAATGCTTCCCAATAGAAAATTACAACTCGTACTGAAAAGATTCTTTCACCGTGAGTGCCAGCAATGTCCGGTCTACAGAATTCTCAGTTTTCGTGTCAGTTGAGTTTATTATATGGACGTGGTGACAGTGTAAGTACAGCCTGTACTTCTGATTTTCAGAGGAGTTTTGAGAGCCATTTTAACATTGGATTCTGTGACAGACCGAACAGCGAAGGAAACCTAGGCACAGGTTAAAGTCCAAAAAAAGCATTTTTTATTTATCCTAAAAACATAATTGGTTAAATCATGCAAAAGAATCAAAATCTTGGGCCCATAAAAGAGGTCAAAATAACAGAACTGTACTCAAAGTTGACAACAATACTGACCTCACTTGATGAGATAAAGGGGAAACTTATATAGTGGTTGATCAGCCCACAAAAACACATAAAAGGGGTAAAACACACAAAACTTAAACTAACATAGTGAACTCCAATTGCCCCCCATGGTCTCGA
This sequence comes from Haplochromis burtoni, assembly GCF_018398535.1. Lineage (NCBI taxonomy): Eukaryota > Metazoa > Chordata > Actinopteri > Cichliformes > Cichlidae > Haplochromis > Haplochromis burtoni. Next base: position 8,951 of record NW_024583918.1, read on the forward strand.
TTTATGGAATGAGCCAATTTGCAGTCTTCCATCAAAGCTCGCTCCGCCCCTTTTCCACCTCTTGGCTCTTCAATCAAGGGACTGGAGCAGCTGCAACTAAGGTAACTCAGAAACCAAAGATTAAATCATACATAACAGTGTAAACTAAAATGTGCGCACTTATTTTAGAATGCAGTGTTATGTGGGTATGTGAATTAATTAATTTATTGTCCTGTAAATTAATTCCTATATTTAAAGAAAGACAAATATGAATGCAAGTTTATGTATAAGCCTCTACACTAATATGGTGGATATTACCACTGTGTGGCTGCTAGTGCAGCCATCACAGCCTCTATGGCAGGGTGACCATATTTTGATTTCCAAAAAAGAGGACACTTGGCTCAGTAAAAAACTTGCTTAAAGAAACATATTTAACATATTAAAATAATGCCTTCTCTGTGCGGTTAATGAATTGTGAAATAAAATATGCCATACTGTCGTGGTCCTGAGCCTGTTGACTCAGTGTTTTGTTTCTTTATGCTTTTGTTATTCTGATTAGGTATTCCATTATTATTCACCATTTTGTTAGGTTTCTGTTCTGTGCCTGTCCTGGTCCCTCCTTCCATGTCCCCCCTGTCTGTCCATGATGTCATTATGCCTGCTTGTGAGTCTGTGTGTCTTTGTCTGTCGTGTGCTTCCTGTTTTATTTTGTAGGTCTGTGTCCTATGTCAGTGCATTCAGCTTTGTGCTCTCCCTGTCTCATCAGTGTAATCAGCATCAGCCGTGTCTCCCAGCTGTTTCCTCTTTGCTCCGTTCATCTCTTGTATTTAGTGTCTGTGTCTTCCCCTACTCGGTGTCGCGTCGTTAACGTCTTCTACCCTCAAGTTAACTGTGTGTTCTGTCTGCTAGCCTGCCTGTCTGCTTAGTTTATTTCTGTATTCTTAGTTTAGTTAAGTTTATGTTCCTTTTCTGCCCAGCAATAAACCTGCGTGTTTTGAGTTTACATATGCCTCCGAGTCCTGCATTTTGGGTCCTTCCTCCCTGCCTACCTGCACACAGCCATGACACATATACGCTTTTACAAGTCAACAAGTGCAAAAAAATATCTTAAAAGCCTCTGGAATTAAATAATGGTACAGAATTAATGCCTCATCTGCATACCCATATGGAAAAGATATATATAAATCTTATAAAGTTTGTATCTGTCTTGTGTAAAACTTGTATGAAAAGCATACAAGTGTGAAAACAGATATAAGATCCCTTGAAAAATTATATAAATGAAACTTGTATGTTTTGGATACTTCCTAAACCAATATATGAAAGTAATGAGAAAGTGGCCACTTTCATGAGTAAATCATATAAGCCTTATATGATTCACTATATGAAGCAAGCCAAATCTTATGCAAGTCTTTTATAAGTATTTTCTATCTCTTTTCCATATGGGTAAGAAAAATTACCAGCACTGGGTCGTTACGAGAGAAATTTCTTTTGCAGTTTGTCTGAAAATGGACTTGTGCTTCGGGATCTTTTAAACATCATTAGGTGCGTTGCTGCGCGCTGTCTGTCCCATCTGTGAGTGCAGAACAAGCGCTCACAAAGCAGCAGTTTGGGGATGATGTCACACACGTGGGTCCTCTGTTGGAATATAGGAAAACCTGGACACTTTTATCAATCACGAAAATCCCCCAGATGCCCTGGACAGAACGTGAAAAGAGGACATGTCCAGGGAAAAGAGTTGGTCACCATGTATGGAGGAGATGCAGGCAGGTGGCTGTGGATTGGTGACATTCAGAGGTGGAAAGAGTACTAAAATATTTTACTCAAGTAAAAGTACTATTACTTTGCTGAAATTTTACTCAAGTAAAAGTAAAATTACCTGTCTAAAAATTTACTCAAGTAAAAGTAAAAAGTAGCTCATTTAAAATGTACTCGGAGTAAAAGTTACAAAGTTACTTTTTTGTCAGCAGGACAGCCTCTTCTGAGTAGTGCAAAAAAGACAATGGGATAAATCTCAAAGTAGTTGTTTTTTTAATTTAAAGAAAAACTTTACAAATTAAAGCGCAGTAGTAGTTAAACTGCAAGTCTATACATCAAAATGAGGATGAGGATGTTTTACCAGTCGGTGGTTGCTGGAGTACTTTTCTATGCTGTGGTGTGCTGGG
>NW_024583918.1:13113-19218 GCF_018398535.1 Haplochromis burtoni
CAGTTATTTATTTGTAAAAAATGTTTGGAATCATGTATGATTTTGGTTCCACTTTTCACGTGTACACCACTTTGTGTTGGTCTTTCACGTGGAATTCCAATAAAACTGATTCATGTTTGTGGCTGTAATGTGACAAAATGTGGGAAAGTTCAAGGGGGTCGAATACTTCTGCAAGCCACTGTAATTGTTGATGTAGGTTACAAATAAGTCTTATATTGATTTGAACTGAATTCGTTGCACTATGCTGCTTTGTTTACTGTGGCTTTGCGGCCTGTTTGTTGTGTTTTGTAGGAAAATGCTGGAATACAATCCAGACTGGGCAGCCTCTATCAACCTGGGTCATACCGACTTTAAAGCTGCTACCACAGTGAGATTTGATTGGTAAAGAGGGAGAGCAAGATCAAAACAGCCACGAAAAGTCCTACACATATGTGCCCAAGTGTTTGTATTGAAGCAATCAAGTGATGAATAATTGTTTTCCAGTATGTTGTTTTGAATTTTTTTTTGGAGTATTAATTTGTTTTTCACCGAAGCAGCTGATAAAGCACAATGGAATGCAGTTTTGCCTCTTTTTTGTAAGATTCTATAATAAAATGAAACAATAACGTCAGTCATAATAAAAGACAATACATTGAATGAATTATGAAACATGTATTTTATTTCTATTGGAAGTGAAAACGTTGCATAATGCTACAACCTGAAAAGACAAATAGATTTCGTTGGCCTGTACAGGAGATAAAGATAAAAATTTAACGACAGCTGTAAAATGAAACAGTCCAAATCAGAAAATAGATCAGAATCAGAATCAGAATACTTTATTAATCCCGAAGGAAATTAGGGATACACCTAAGTAAACTGGACCTGGGCTTGTTGCAGGGATCTGAACATTTCATCAGTGTATGCACTCACACTTAGGACCATATAATTATAAATACGAGCATGATGAAAGTTGGGCTACACGCTAACGTCTTTAGTCCACTCTGTATGCTCGTATAGGTTTAATCCTTACGTTCCTTTGATTTTTTCCTCATACCTTATTTTTGCCTTTTTGTCAAGTCTGTCTTTGTACGGACCTGCCGTGTTCTCCTTCATTTTGTACATACCTGTTTTTGGGGCAAATAAAATGCAAGTAGGGATTAAAACTGCAGAATTAATGATTTTAGCGGTGCTGGAAATGCCAGCACTTGATGAAGTGTTTTGATTTTGTTGCCACTCGTACCCACAATGCAATGTGCGTCACGTGGTCTGTCGATCTCTATTCGTAGACTCCTCCAAATCCGACTGAAAAATGCGTCCTCCTTTTCCCCACATTTGAAGGATGGGTCGGGTGTATCCTTTGTGGCCCACCATATCCCAGAATTCATAGGGCGGCTCAGCCTATTCCAGTTTCCAGCAATGGTGGCAGCTACAGAGGAGGTAGAAAAGGCGGCCGAGGACACCTACGTTTTTAAATGTAAGTTGTTTTTGAAGTACCGATACAAATGTTAAGATGTTAAAGATGTTAAGGTAAATTTAATAAGGCAGTTAAATGGAAGTAAGTTTTAGAGTCGTTAAATTTACGACATAAACTCATGAACATCAGTCACGTAGATGTACAGTCCTGCTCTTTTTTTACATAAGGGTTAGTTAATATTACTCTTTCTGGGTCACAAAATAAACTTTTAACATATTTTCAGGCGAGAATGGGGCTGTGTAAACTTCAAATATCTACTCGGTTTATCACGACATGACATATTTTAAAAAAGTGCTCCGACGTTTGTAAATGCTTCACCTTTATTTGCATTGGATTTTTCTTTTTTTTACCAAACTATGTACAACATTAATTAATTGTGTTAAGAAAATTTATGTCTGAAAAGAGTAGCAATAGAAAAAACAACAGAAAAATGGAATTCTTAAGAATTATAATTACAGTCCAGGATTAACCTGAATGTCCCAATAAGCACAGGTACTTTTAACCAGGCCTGATCTTTGGCTGAGCAGGAAGTCTCGGGCAGTGCTGCTGAATGTGCTGGACCAGGACCAGAGAGACGAAGGAGGTGCCACAAGTGAGACCTTGATTTGTATTTTCAGCTAGTAAGTGGAGCATCATACAGGGTGATCTTCAGAAGGTCTATAGGGATGCTCGCTTCCACTGTCCACCGCATCATCTGTCACTTGGGTTTGCACGGCTGATGTAACTGACGGCTGCCATGTCACTAAGATGTATTCAGAAAGATGCAAAACAAAGTGTTGCAAACAATCCTGTTAATAAAGCTATAAAAATTAATATTTAAAAAGCTGCTATCTTTCCATTATTGGTGTCTTTTATCATGGTGGTACAGTCTTACCTTGCTATAACCTATGTGCTGCAGTTTACTCTTATTGGTGGCTTTTATCTGTGGACATAATTCGTTACCTTTATGTATTTGCTGTTAATGTGTGAACTGTTTTATTTTTTATTGTTTTATGTAAAGCACTTTGGTATGCCCAAGGCTTTTAAATGTGCTCTATAAATAAAGATTGTTGTTGTTGTTGTTAAAAATGCACTACTAACAGAATACTTGCCTGTTAAAAATAATCATGGTCCTGGTGTAGCTCCTCCAGGGCAGACACTTGAGCAGATAGCTGGTCCCGCCAGAGAGCACCACTGACTGCCTCCAAACCAGCCTCCCCCTCATCTTCCAAATCATCCTCGGGCGCATCGTCCGGGTCCATAACGTCACCAGCGCCGAGGCAGATGTTGTGCGGAATGGCACATGTTGTTATGACCTGAAACAGATGTTTTGTTTTTTAAATTAGATGTTTATACATGCACATACACTAAAGTTCCCATTATGTCATTATAATTGTTCAAAAAACAACGGCACTATATTGTATTGACTTACATGTGGTGTGGTGCACCTTCAGTGCTTGAAGGAAGATGGCCCAGAACCTCATCTTCATCAATCCAAAAGCATGCTCTATAATAGGGGTTGCCACGATTAGTCGACTAGTTACGATTACTTCGACTATTAAAATCGTTGACGACTAATTTAATCGTCAGGGACAAGAGACATGGATACTTTCCATCTGCAAGGATGAAATGCCCTGGAGGAGGGTAAATGGCCTGCCGGTAGAGTGGGGTGTTGCGCAGCACTCAGGAGTGATGCACTGACCCAGGCCAGCCCACATATGTGTCGATGAAACGGTCCCTCAGGGCTGCTGGGAGGATTGATGCAGACATGGCAGCCATCAATTTCACCAGCAGCCTTTAAAAAGGCTTTGTGTCTTGCCAGCCCTGCAAACGAGACATGACATCTAGGTCTTCAGGAGTCCGAGGGAGGTGGATGACCTGATGGTGAATAGCCACCACCTCCTCTGTGACCCTGTGGACGATGCAGTGAACAGTGGAACGAGATATTGCAAACACCCTGGAAACGACTCTGTAGGATGCTCCACTTGCCAGCCAGAAAAGAAACACAAGGACCTCAATTGAGGCACCCCAACCTTGTGTTCGATCCTGGTTAAGGAGATTCAATAGCACTTTCAGAAACTCCCTGCTCAGACGGAAATCAGGCCTAGTGTCCTCATTATTAAAAAACCTGTCCAGGACTGGGACACTCAGGTTAATCCTGCAGTACTGTGGTCTCGTCTGGTGAAGAAAAATATGGAAAACAACAGAAATTGTTTCTGTTGTTTTATTCTTGTCGTTATTATGAATTAATTGCTGTTCTTCCTCTTTAAAAATGTTTTATGTGTCAAAACATTATTTTGATTATTATACTTAAGTAAAATGCACTGGTTCACACTGGTAAACAGATTTCAAATACAGACATCAACGATGGGGGAAAAACTGAAGACATGTCTGCGACGATTGATTTGTTGTAACTCTTCAATGAACAAAAAGCAGATAAAAATAGCAAGAATTTCAACAGCACCCATCTTTTCATCGAGGGGGAGAAAGCGCTAAGGGCGGGGAGAAGTGGTAAGGGTGGGAACAGTTGGTGACGCAAATGTGAAGACTAGACCGTCCCATTTCACAAGCCTCGCACTTCCGGCCTTCACAGTCTTTGAAGGACCTGGCCCACGTAGACTGTGAAGGGCGGGTCCTCCGAAGGATGCAGCCGACGTTTTGGGACACAGCTATATATTACAATACTGCTAGCATTAGATGAATCTGCCCCAGGGCAGCTGTGGCTACATCTGTAGCTTGCCTCCACCAGTGTGTGAATGTGAGAGTGAATGAATAGTGGCATTGTAAATCACTTTGGGTGCCTTGAAAAAGCGATATATAAATCCAATCCATTAAAGAGGGCAATGACGGCTACATTTTGAGGGTGAAATGATGGCTGTAGACCAAATGCTGTGGACACAGTAGCAGTTGAAAGAAAAGATTTTAAGATGAATATTTTGCTTGCTCCCACTCTAACATTTAACAAATGTTAAAAAGCATGAAACTTTAACAGGAAATGAAGAAAAAGTATAAAAGATATTGAAAAGATAAATATGAGCTGAATAGTTCAATGTCTTGGCTTCATTTTAAAGTTTGAATGGTGGCTGTATGTCAATGTATGTGGAGTTAGAGTTGAAAGAGGAGTAAGTTGAATGAGAATTTGAAGATTCTCCCATTAAAATACATTGTAAATTTTTGTTGAATAAAGTTGAATAATTTAAAAAATATAAAAGTAAAAAATTAGAAAAATACAAGCAGTCATCTCCAAAAGAAGAGGAATCTTCCCACAGAGCAAAATTGGTATGGCCCGGATCTGGCCCACACAATGTGCTTACACATGGCCCACAAACCACAAAGAATCATGGCCCTTTGGTGGCCCAGATCTGGTTTGCCAGATGTGGCATGCCATCACATAGACAGTGCCATCTATGCTAGGCCTGGCCCCTATCTGGATGACATACGTCTTATCATGTCAGAAGTCAGCCAGCAGTGCCGACTTGATACCAGATCCGGGCCAGACCTCCTAGCTATGTGGGTTATTGTGGTTGGATGGTTTTTGAACGGTGTTGGAGGAGATAGACGGCGAAAAATGTACGGAAGATGAAAAGTTGCAACACTTTATTAGTGTGGATGCTTAATCAGCATCCACACTAATAAAGTGATGATCAGCCTCATCCTGAACTTTATAGTGAGACCAGTTCTGTGGGCATGCAGACATACTGAATTCTGGAGTCTAACTGGCTGTTGTACAACATGTCAATTCCTGTGTCTATTGTGTGACAGAGAACATAATAAAAAGATCAATTACTGACAATAAAATGATATCTGAGTTTATAAAAATAAAACAAAGGTGCAAGCTTCATCTCTTTGGTCCTCAATCTACATCTAATGAGTGTCCTTTAGATGTAGATGCACAGCTTAGTCTTGCCGTGTCGAGGTGGCTCTTCTATGTTGGTATGGTATGTTTGGTCTCTCTAATGTAGAGGTCTGAGGATTCCTTGCTGCACTGCACAGCATACACTATGTTGTTTAGTTTGTGTTTGGGAGTTTTAAAAATTGGTCCCAGACTTAAAAATGTGGGACTCTCCACCATGAAGAACAGTCCCGAAGCATTGAAGAAGCTTCTCGGATGAGAGGTAAAATGTCTTCAAGAATCTTAAAGAAGTCCAGATGCTTTTTCTTTCAAAGCTCCTTAGACTACCATGACCTGGAAGGCTCAGAACCTTCACAGACATTCACACAGATTCCTATTCTGATTGATGCATCGACAAGCAACTTGGGTTTAGTATCTTGCCCAAGGATATTTGGCATGCAGACCCGAGCAACCACCAACCTTCTGATGACCTATTCTACCTCCTCAGCTACAGTCACCCCTAACAGTAGGTTAGGCTGTGTTAGGGTCCAGCAGGACCTCACAAACACAGAGATAACTCTGCTGTCAGAGGCCATAAGAAGACAGTTGTGAAAATATGCTGATGCTTACATGGTCAAATTCATGAATATGAACAAAGTGTATTTGACTTTCCCTGTTCTGTTTCTTACTGCTGTATCTGACTAAAAGCACCATCAGTCAGTTAACCCTTTAAAGCCGGTCAGAGTGGCACGCTATTTTTAAATCCTGGTAGCACTGCAACCACGTAAGCTAGTGCAATAATTTTTTTGCATATGAAACCGGAGGAGTTGTACTTACATCT
>NW_024583918.1:19703-28560 GCF_018398535.1 Haplochromis burtoni
GCCTCTTAAATTTCTCTAACTAGAAATATATGTTAAAAAAACAAAATGATTTTCAATTTTTTTGTAGTTTTTTTGCACTTTTTTGCAATTTATGTAATTACTATGCACTTAATGCCTACATATTATTAAAATTTGGGCTATAATGGTTGTATTGGTGTACAGCAACTTGAAATGCTCCCAAAAAAGCATGTAAAACTATAATATAAGCTCTGGTGGACTTGGTTCTATGGTAGGTCTTAAAGGGTTAATAAAGCTTAAGCTCATTTTAACAATTTTTATTTAAAAAAAAGAAAAGAATATAAAACATCGTAGATCAGTGCTTGTGAGGAAAGTTGTGTCCTTGCAGGGTGACTGGCCTCAGTAACCAGGGCTGGGTATCGTCACTGATTTCTAGAATTGATTCGATTCCGATTCACAAGGTCCCGAAACGATTCGATCCACGATTCGATTCAATTCGATTTGTAGTTACTGACTACTCATCAGTTACTGATAGGGGTGGGTCTTGATAATCGATTTATTGATTAAAATCGATTCTGTCTTGGATAACGTGATATCGATTCATTAAAATCCTGAATCGGTTTTTTAAAATAAATTTATTTTGCCCAAAATGCCAGAATCTCAGGTGAAACCTCACAGATACAAAACATTTAGGCTCTAGGAACAGGAAACTATTTAAAGTGGTTGTCAGGGCTCTGTGTGCGGGCAGGCGGAGAGGAGGATCCAAGCGCAGGACTCGAACACAGAATTGTAAATCAGAATCTCAGCTTTATTGCTGACATGAAAACCAAACGGGAAGTGCCGTGACTACAGAAACCAAAGAAACACACAGGCATAATCTGAGGTTACAACGCGACACCAAGCATGGGAAAACACAGGGCTTATATACACAGGGTAGTAACGGGGGAAATCGGCAACAGGAGGGAGACACAGCTGGGAGAGATCGGGGGTAACGAGACAGGAGGAACAATGCTGCACACACTAACATAAGACAAAGACTTTCACAATAAAACAGGAAACATGAATCACAACTCAGAGACACGGACTCAACACAGAGAGACAGAAAATGACACATGGAACTGAACTACACATGAAACCACAATTCCTAAAACATGGATAACAGAAACATGAAACTCTAATAATAATAATCATCATCACAACCACAAGAGAACAAGAAAACAATCCATGATGCAAAATTAAACCAAAACATAATAAACTCAAAAATGGGTCCAACGGACCCAGAACCGTGACAGTGGTGGGAAGAAACAAATACTTTGTTACTGCAGTTAAGTAGAATTTCCAGTTATCTGAAATAGTGCAGGCAAACACACAAACTGTTTGTGTGCAGTTTGTCGCACAGTGTGCTACTAGATAAAGGTCCAGCTGCTGTACTTGTGGTCAGATTTAGGTTACATGGTAAATGGATTCATTCATACAAGCACTTTTTCATCCTATGTAAGTGCTTTCTAACTGTCATGGTCCCTGTGTCTGCCCGGCTGGCTCAGCGAGGCTATATTTGTTATGGTTGTTTACTCTCCCCCTTGTCACTCTGCCTGGGCGGAGCTTACTGCGAGCTCGTGCCTTTGGCACACGCACCAGGCTCTAATTGCTGAGATGATTACTCCATGGCTATCTGAGTCCTCTCCCTAACGGTGACTCTAACTGACAAACATTAATACTCTGATGGATGCATTAACGAGGAATATGGGTTAATAGTTTACCCAAGGATATCTGGCATGCAGATCTGGGCAGATGGGGGATCGAACCACCAACCTTGCAATTATTCATCAAGTGTACTCTCAGAAAAATCATGGTTCTTAAATGGTTCTTCAGATGTCTTTATCATTCTTAAAACAACCATCATATGTCATAGAACCTTTTTATTTTGTGAATGGTTCTTCAGCTATTACAAATGGTTCTTTAAAGAATAAAAGGTTCCTTATCCTTAGCTATCTAGGTTCTAAAGACCCCCCACCACCACCACCATCACACACACACAAACCCCAACCCTGCAAACCCACTGATCACAAATGATATGGTAATAGAATATGGAATTTATTATTAAGACATTTATGAATATGGTGAGTGAATAAATTTGTGGCTCAAGAGTTGGCAGTTCGTCTTGTAATCGGAAGGTTGCCGGTCCAACCCCGGCTCCGACAGTCTCGGTCGTTGTGTTCTTGGGCAAGACACTTCACCCGTTGCCTACTGGTGGTGGTGCCAATGTCCGGCAGCCTCGCCTCTGTCAGTGCGCCCAATGGCGGCTGTGGCTACAATGTAGCTTGCCATCACCATTGTGTGAATGGGTGGATGACTGAATGTAGTGTAAAACGCTTTGGGGTCCATAGGCACTAAGTAAAGTTGTCATGGTGCCGGTGTGTTTGTTAGAGCAGACCCAAAAGCAGACACTGGAGGCGAGCCTTTATTTTGACTGAAAATATGAAACACCAAGCATAACTATGTGAAACTATGACTGTGACTAGATGGAATGAGGAAAATTGGCAGACGTCCTGACAATGATGTATACACACATGAGGTGATCGAGGGGAAGTGGAGACACATGAGGAAACAGCTGACTAGGATGAACATAATGATGCACAGGAAATGTAAACTAAAACACAACGACATGAAAACTGGACTTATAGAACATGACAAGACAGGCATGACAGCATTAACCAGGCAGACCAGAAACATGACACATAAGACACAATAAACAACAATGGGAACTTTAACGACATGGGAAGCGACCCAAAGGAGACCTACTAAACAATGAAAATAACTACAACTAAGGAACCCAGGACTAATGCCAAAAGGACTAACTATAAACAATGAATATCAAAATACAAGAAAACAAAAGCGTGGGTCATACGACCCACGGACTGTGACAAAAGTGCAAATATCACAAATACAACAGAGACCATTAATAACAACCATTCAGGAATACTAGACATTAGTTTTCAATTTTAATAAAGCATTACTATTTTCTACTCCAAGGCATTACTTTTGAGATTATTATGTATTTTTGAAAATATAGCATAATGATAATACTAGTTATTGTAAACTTTACAAACCACCCAGCAGTATGTAAAGTCAAATTATAAATAAATAAGTAAATAACCAATTCAGAAAAATGCAGTGTAATAGAACAGACTTATGCTAGTTATTCAATACTTATATAATGTAACATTGTATGTAGAATGTTTAGTTTTGGCAAAGCACACTGCTTAGGTAAATGATCTGAATACTTGTTCGTCACTGAGCAATTTATTAATATGTCTTTCGAGCCAAATTACAAGGAGAGAGAGGGAGTGACGTTAGAACGACCGGCTGTGGCTGACACTTCTAAGGCGGAAATCTTTCTCTGCGATGGTGCTTAGCAAGCTCTGGATTCTGGGACTGTTGGAAAAGGTAAAACATTTTCATTAAACCATTTTTACGTTTTGTTTTTGTTACTGTCATTGTAGCTTCTTAATGCTTGCGTAACAACAATGGTTAGCTATGCTAGGTATGTTAGCGCTGACGTTAACGCAATTTAGTATCTGGTATACAGAACTGTTTTCCTAACAAAACCACTGTTATAATTAAGTGAAGGTGCTCCCAGACTAATTTGAACCTTGGCTTCTAAAATATGTGGTTCAATCGTGTGCTGACTAAAATCGATGATGCATAGTGTTTTGAATAAATAGAAATGTGACACAGTGAGAAGTGTGTCTTTGACTGTTCTGTATAACTTATTTTCAGACTAGTTGACAAATTATGACTCGGTCATTTGATGTTACCAAGATAGATGTTTTTGTAATATAGTAAATTTTCTTTATCATTACATTTATCCACCATCATACATTAAGCCAAGAAGAGTCGTAGAGCTGAAGCAGGTAGCATCAACACATAAATCTACCCGGCTTAAATCACAAGAGCACCTCTGACTGAAAAGCTGTAGATTTTTCTTGTTTGCACAAATTAATTCAGATTCACACTAATTCTGTTCACAGCTCCAACAAAATGAGGAAGAGGAGGGAGAAACACAATTAGATTGAATTACAATTGGATGGAAGTCGAGGAAAGGAGAGGAAGCTTAGGATGAGGAGGAAGAGAAGCAGCAGGAGCATCTTTAGGGATCCCTTATGATGTCATTGAGGTTTGTTTCATTAATATGGTCCTCTCACAAAGAAAGATGACCTAGTTCACCTACTTCCTGTATTAAATAATGATGTGAAAAATGTGGTAAATGGCCTGCTATTTGTATAGCGCTTTACTTAGTCCCTAAGGACCCCAAAGCACTTTACACTACATTCAGTCATCCACCCATTCACACACACATTCACACACTGGTGATGGTAAGCTACAGTGTAGCTACAACTGCCCTGGGGCGCACTGACAGAGGCGAAAACCACAGGCAGCAGTATAGTGCATCTGATCAAATCTCTAAGATGACTCAGAATCTGATTAGAGTCTTATGCAGTACTATATTTTCATTTAGTGTGTATCCATAAACGGTACAGCAGATCCAAGTTGTGCCTTGAAAACAGGAAAGTCGTCTGCATAGAGGAGAACTGTAATAGCAGGCTTGTACAAAGTGAGGCTTTGTGCACATTCTGAAACATCTTTACTTCTGTCACCCTGTTTTGATGCAGATTTCACTTGAAATCAGGCAAGAACTGGACTTATTTTTTATAATGTGTTCTTGTGAATTGATTGTGTATCGCATATGTTTGATTTGACTTTCTGCAAGACAACAGTGTCCAGCTGGCCAAAAAAGTTTTCCAAATACCTCCACGTGATCAAGCCTGGATTTAGAAAAGAATAGCAAAAAAAATCTGCACCTCCTGCTTCAGCATGCAATTTGTGTTTGTGTGTTAGAGGCGGCGAGAGGGGACCTTGCTCATCCAGCGACGAGCCTGACCGGGACATTAGGGCACCCTGCAGCTCGGCTGATGGCAGGGAGGGAGTGCAGAGCCGCTGGGATGACGTGAACGCCAAACTGGAGTCCTATCACAGGTCGACTGCAGGTATGCGAGTCAGACCTTCTGAGGAGGGTTTCACTTTTCTCTCTTCTTATTTACTCTACTTCTCTCAGCTCCTTGTCTCAGAGTGGGAGGGATTTGAAGCACAAAGGGAGGAGCTTGTCTTTGGTTGGCTGATATGGATGTCCCCCTGAGTGAGGTTGACCAGCTGACAGGAAACACCTGTGAAAAACTGAAACAACTGCAGGTGTGGGGTTGTTTTGATATGACATATATTTGTAAACAAGAGAACATTGTCCTAAACTGGACTAACAAAGGACCATGAGTCCAACATGAAACTTTAGCCTACATAAGCTAAGGCTGAAGTTCATTGATAATTTTAATCATAAACTTGTTGTGAAATATTTTTACTGAACATGCAAACATCTGCTGATGAAAATGTGTTGATTTATTGGTCTGTTATGAAGCTATTGCTATTTCTAATGTGTTTTATCACTTTCTGATGTTTTATTAATTAAACAATACATGTATTGATTGTTGTGTTATTCTAGTGTAGTTTTCCTTTTGGCTCTCGGAGGAGGCGGACGCACTTTTTCTCCTCTCCTCTCCCTTATCTTCCCTGCTTAGTTCTTATGTCCTTGTCTAGTCTCGTGTTTTTTTGTATTACTTTCCCTGGAACAGTCTCTCACAGTCTGTTTCTAAAACCTAAAGAGAATTATGGATTTGATCAACTGGTCTCTGAATGCTATTGACACCCTTTTCTCAACGAGAAGTCTGGGCTCGGGAGAGCCCGAGTGCCCTGGAGGGACTTTCCCTGCCGGATACACGATGGACGGGTGGCAGGAATGGAGGGTCGTGTGCCTGGCGGGACTGTCGATCGAGGACGCTGAAGATATCTACCTATTCGGAACCATGATAACAGGGTTCTTGCTGATCGGAGCTGGCTTGGCCCTGGCTTATCGGAGAATTAAGAAAGCGGAACCGGCTGTTCAAACCCCCCCAAGGCTGCCCGCTGGGATTGAAACGATGGGACGAGGCAGCGACTTCTCAGAATGGGCTCATTGAGAGCAGCATGGTTAAAGACCTTGGAGGTGCTTACAGCTGCCGTGAATACTCAGAATAACACCTCTAGCAGTATATTGGGTTACATCAAGGAGAGGCCTGCTCAGAATAACACCTTTGAGCAAAAGTTGGATTACATCGTGGAACAGCTGACTGCAGTCGTGAGTTCTCAGAATCGCTCTCTGAGCAAAAGAATGACAACACCAGCAAGTTTGATACCATCATGGGGAAGCTCGCGGTTCTCCAACGGGAGATTGAGAGACCAGTGTCGGAGTGTTAAAGAACAGCTTTGAAATTCTCATGAGTTGTTGCAAAAGAAAAATTACCATCATAATCCGGCTACCCCTTCGGCGCCAGCTGTGGGCTCAAGGCTGGAGCTGAACAAAAACTCCCTGATAACGACTGTGTTTAGTCTGTTCCTTCCCATTCCATGCAAGGCCACCTGGGTTGGCTGGAAGACTGTATAGCCTGGCAGGGCGAAGGACACTGTCTCAGCTGAACTATGGACACGCACACACATACATATACTGATACTGATAAGCACTCACTGACGCATCACCCTCCCTACCCCGGATCCCAACGCCACCTCCAACGCTTACCTCCCCTCTGATGTGGACATCGGGTCAGTTGGAGGCGCAGTCGAAGATTGCAGCGGTCCCAGATCAGATGTACACACTGGAACTCTTTCCCATGTTGCTGTCTGTGTTTATTGTGCTATGGTGTGTTGATATCTGTGCATTCCTGTATTATCCTTTTGTGTTACACATTTCAATGTTTTTTTTCCTCGCTACCTAGCCTGACCTGTCTCCCCAATGTGATGTTTGTGTATTGTATGTACGGTCAGCAAGGTCTGTCATCTTGGTTGTGGGCAAAAGACCTGCAACTGACAAATAAAGGCTATCTCATCTCATTAATATGTATTTATTTATAGTGTAGTAGAAATATTTAATTATTACTGTTTAAATGACTAATGTGTGACATGTATTAGTAGTGATGTTGTGCTGAGGGTTAAAATGCCCTTTTTTTGGTATACGACAAAATGGCAATAAACCATTAATATATGTCTATGTGCCTGTATTTATTTTACCCTACTCAAATTAAATTTATGATACATTTTATTTTGAAAGATTTATAGTGGTTCTTTAAAGAACCACTCAAAATTGGTTCTTTAAAATGGTTCTTTAAATACCTTTTTAACAATGGTTCTTCAAATAACCATTGTAAAAAAAAAGAGGTTCTTTGAAAAACCATTTAAGGTGCCCCAAAGAACCATTTCTTAAAGGTCCTTTAATGAACCACTGACAGAAATAGTTCTTCAAAGAACCATTGTTTTTAAGGTTCTTTGTGGCACTAAAAAGGTTCTTCTATGGCAGTTTTGGTTCCAGTTGGCACCTTTATTTTTCTGAGTGTAAGAGAGATGAAGTTGCAATTAAGCTGATGTTTAGATTCATTCACTGAATTCCAACTTTATACCGTCTAATACAAAGACAGCATAAACAGTATACTGTCAGTGTAGGGGACATCAGACATGATAGTTTCAGGCTGTGTGCATCTTGTTGAATTCAGTTGTATAAATCCACAAAGAGGAGCAGGTCAGCTGATCACATCATACACACAAAGAAAATCTACTGAAGCTCACTTGTGCTTGTGTGGGAAAAAATATTGTGAGTTGTATTTTTTTTCCCATTGCTGAGCCACTACACAGATATTTGTGTTCCCCCAGCTGCCGAATCCAACTGTAACCCTTGACTGTTCTCATTTTAGTGTGTAGGTTTGGAGGCAAAGTCATCCTCTCCCAAACAACACCTCACCAAGAGGTAGGTGTTATTTATTTAAATTCTATAGCAATGCTTGTGTCCTACATAACAGAATAAAGAGTACATTCATTAGAATTCAGATTTAGACTGGAACAGCATTTTATTGTCATGTAATAATATTTTTTATTATTCTATTAATATAATACAAGCTTTAATTACCTTTGTACAAAAATCCTAGTAGAATGTCCTTCAACAGGCTATTTTTTACTTCATTACTCTGAGTATACCATCTGAGTATACTGCAGTGCTACTTTTTCACTTTTGCTTGAATAAAAAAGTTGCTTCAGCAATTAAACTTTTACCTGTATATATTTTGTTTATATACAGGTATCTGTACTTCTACTTATGTAAAGAATGTCTGTACTTTTGCCACTTATGACTACTTGTTACAAACGGTGAACAACACAATGATAATCAGGTTACTGAAGTCCCAAACAAAAAAATTATAAATCATTTCTGTGTTTATTGAACTGGATCAAACATATTTAGCCCATACTGCTAAAGATTTTTACCTACATGAAGAATGCATCACATTTGACCAACCCTCTACCTGAAAAATTGAGTTTAATCATAAAGACAAAGTGAATAATAAGAACTATGTAATAGTCCTCCTTCGACCAGCAGCTCTTTTGTTCCTGCCAGGAGTAGCAACATCATTCAATTTCAATAATCACTTCTTTTTCTGCAATTTGTTCTTCTTCCCCCCCTCTTTTTTTTTCTCTTTTTTGTCTCCCACTCCCCACTAGAGGACTCCATGTCAGTAGAGGAAACCTCAACCCTAGAGGACTGAGAGGATCCCTCTCCAGAATACGGATTACAAGCAGTCTTTAGGTTCTCATACAATTCCTTCTTTTTTCCTCTCAGTGTTTTCTGTACTTCTTCAATCTTGTCTTCATCTGCCAACCGATGAAGAAGAGGTCCACAGTAGAGATGGCACGATACCACTTTTTTATGTCCGATACCGATACCGATATCATAAATTTGGATATCTGCCGATACCGATATGAATCCGATATA
>NW_024583918.1:29784-40210 GCF_018398535.1 Haplochromis burtoni
ACATCTGTGGAGCGCATCATTGGTCTGGTGTTTACCGGGCACACTGAGGTTCTGGTAGAGGGGAACACAGCAGCTGGTTCAGGTGGAGGCTCTGCCTCATGCAGCACTGCCATTGGATGAAAGCTTTAGCAACATGGTGCTGGGGCTGCCAGTTATTCACACCTTCATCCTTTAAAGTTTTCATCTTCCTCTCAAACTCGTCCTCTACAGACAAGATAAGACAAAGTTTCAGTGACACAGAACCAGAGACCAGCAGCAGTTTGTCTTCTTGTTCAGGCTGATGTGGAAGCATCAGTGATGCTGCTGTCACAGAAACTCTGACTACAGTCCATCTGCTGAGTGCTTTCAGAGAGACTAACCTGCTGACAGCTGACCGTGAATAATAAACAGAATAATCAGATTTATGGAGCTGAAACTGTAGAAGTTGAGACCAACCTGGGCTATTGGGGTCACACACAAACCACAGCAGGAGGGCGTGGAGGCAGTGGACAGTTTCAGCTTTTTGGCCAAGCTTTAAGTTGTTAAACCAGAAAACAGTCACACAGACTGGCAGCTTCAGCTGGTCGGGGATGTTTTCTAAGGCTGAAGTCTGAACCTGCAGAGCTTCTTCAAACACTCTGCGACGCAAACCCTCAGGAGCCTGCACAGAGAGGTACCACACAGACAAGATGCTCACATGTACCACAGAAACACGTCTATGACCTGTCAGAGGAATTAAACACATATTTCATGAATAACATCAGTACCTCAAGCAGACGCTGTAGTTGCAGATTCTTCTGTTCATCACTGCTCAAATCTGGCAGGAGAGCTTGTACATCTTTAGTTAACAGTTTGTAGAAGTACTGTCTGATGGGGTAAGCAGCGGTGTAACTACTGCGCTGTGAAAAATCCTCCACAAGAACAGGAGGCATCATTGACTTCTGATCCACGACACTTATGACGGAAGTGGTGAGTTCTCCACGCTCAACTTTTTTACGCACCCATGTCGGCAACTTAGAACTTGGTTTTTCTGGTTGAACATATTTTTGAATGGCAAGTTTGAATGTTTTGTTCTCTTTTTTACCAACATGACTTAAAGCTTGACTCAGAGCACGTTCTCTCTTCTGTGAGTCGTTCAAACCATCCAGGTTCGCTTTAGTTAAAAACCTGAGCATACCATCCAGTCTTTTAATGCTGTACTCACCAGATGAAGATGATTGTCTTGCAAACCTACCTCTATCTTCTAATCTTGAATAATCATTTCCTGCTATTGAAGCAAAGACTGGCATGAGAGCAGGGTCCAATTTAAAATGCTCACAAAACTTTGAACGTGTGTAGAGCTTAGCAGGAATTTTTTCATCCTTTTTGCTTTTCCACTCAAAGTTGTCAAGATGAAGGAAACCTTTGCACAAATCAAAGATGCAAAAATCCTTATCAATGGACAGAACAGGACATTGTTTCTGATTTGCATCAGAAACAACTTCAGGGTCTGCCTCTCCTAAACACTGTTTAAACTCTATGCCTTTCTCCTTCAAGATTTCTATGAAGACATCTTTTACCAGGGGTGGTAAGACATTACATCCTTTTGGTACAGCATTCTCAGGCTTTGTCGTCGCTATTGTCTTTGCTTTTTCCTCTGTGTCTTTTCGACGATACACAAGTGTTTTGTGCTTGTCAGGATCTGAGCCTCCATCCAGGAAGACGTACGGAGTGACTTCACAGACCTGCAGAGTCTTAAAGAAGTTACAGACCTCATCTTTGAATCCAGGATAATCTCCTCCACAGCGCCGGTCCAGCTTTGGATCAGACGTATAATACAAAGAGTAGTACAGAGCTGCACCATCAATGATGAGACCTGTTTTTTCTATGTTAACCTCTTCATAGAGACACAAATCATCTATCATTTTCTTTAACTTTGAAACCTCCATGATTTCTTAAAGTGTAGATGAAGGTGAGCAGTGATTATTGTGCTAATGCCTCTGTGTCTGCAGATATTTATACATCTGCTAGAACATCATACAGGTACATGCCCACACTGACAGAACCAGTCACACCTTTTCTGACTAATCTAACATACCTATGTTACTCTTTTGGTTTCATTTCTTTCATCTTCATGTTTTGATTTTCTGTTTCATTTCACTCTGTGGAGCAAAATCAAATGTGTTTCATTAGCTTTCCAGCTCTGTTAAAAAAGCAAAGGTACTTAGTGTCCATCACAAAGGCTCAACCCTGCTATGAACTGGAAACTGCTGCAACACCAGTGTCACCGTCCACAGTGAAGACAGTGTTATATAACCATGGACTGAGAGCGTGCTGACTAAGAAAGAAGCAACAGCTCCATAATCGACATCTTGAAGCTCGACTGAAATTTGCAGCTGCTCACATGGATGAGCGAAATGTGTTTTGGAGAAAAGTTTAAGTTTGAGCAGATGATATAACTGACTGTTTAAATAGGACAAAACACACACACGAAACTTTTTTTGGAGTGGTCAAAGCAGCACAAAGAACAAACAAAGAAACAATTAAACCAAAAAAAAAAAAAATCTCATTAATTACCAACACATAATGCAAATAAGCATACAACCTGATATAAATCCACTTGCTTTCCTAAAATTTTAACTTTTGCAGAAGATTTCGATTTTTCTGATTAAATTTTTGCTGTAAGTGTTTGAAACATTTTAAATTCAGATTTTACAAACAAAGTAAAAGCAATAAATGACAAAGAATATTCTGTAAAAGAAGTAATGCTCTCTGATATGGAAGCGTCAATTTGTCAATTACCTGTCACTGCGCTAAACATCTTTTGTTTTAATCTCTTGCTTTCACAGCTCCAGTGATAACTGTGAAGACTAAAAAAATGTATTTTAATCAGTGACAGACTGGTGACCTGTCCTAACCCCCACCTCTCACCCAATGACTCTCACCCAACTAAATATGTCCTTTGCCAGCTTATATTTAAAAATGAAAATGGTATTTTCTTCCAATAATATTTTCTATAGTAACAAAAAGTAGTATTGTTGTCCTGTGTGTCTATTGCTCTGTTTTTCTTCTTGGTTCTTTTACAGCACATCTCTGATAGAAATGAAAACAAAACTATTTCAACAGCACAAACCTGCACAATCAGTTCATTTGTGACACTGTCTTGTTCAGTTACACATGCTTCCTCACACAGTTAAATTCAATTCAATTTTATTTGTATAGCACCAAATCATAAAACAGTCGCCTCAAGGCGCTTTATATTGTAAGGTAGACCCTAAAATAATGCAAGGGAAAGAACCCAACAATCATATGACCCCCTATGAGCAAGCACTTTGGCAACAGTGGGAAGGAAAAACTCCCTTTTAACAGGAAGAAACCTCCAGCAGAACCAGGCTCAGGGAGGGGCGGGGCCATCTGCTGCGACCGGTTGGAGTGAGAGAAGTGGTATTTGTCTAATGTAAGATGTTTCTCTGTCTGATGAACAAAAATAAAACATTTCATTAAGAACAGGATGATTCATGATTCCGAAACTCTGGCAACATTTGAGAATCATTTACTTATCGGTAGTGATGTGACGTTCTGTATCGAGGCTTCAAAGCTTGTGTCGGGTAATGGAGGGGGCGTTTCCGCGATGTGCGTAACGATGCTTGCTTCATTTATGGGAGGAGCTGAAAATGATGACGTCCGAAGCCTCGCTGCCCGGCTGTACCACGTGACTGGTTCATGAAGTGGTTCGAACTTTGCCGCGAGCTATGACAGCGATATAAACCCCTCAGACCTCATTCAAAATGTGGGTGTTTGAGGGAGAGTTACGGTTAGTGAGAGTTTGGAGGTTTAGGAGAGTGAGGAGAGAAAGTCAGGAGAGAATGGAGCCAGCTGAGAAGAGGAGGATGTCCTTCCCTGTGTGCAGAGGTGGGTAGTAACGAGTTACATTTACTCCGTTACATTTACTCCGTTACATTTACTTGAGTAAGTTTTTAAAAAAAAAAGTACTTTTAAAGTACAGTTTTTGCACGAAACATTTTACTTTTACTTGAGTACATTTGTGAAGAAGAAACGGTACTTTTACTCCACTACATTTGCAAAATTCAACTCGTTACTTTTAAAAAAAATAATTAGTTTAACACATTAGATAGCATGCTGCCAGTGGAGTTTCCGGTAACTTTTTTACCAATCAGATGTGGCCATGCAGTCATATGACCAGTTTGAAACTGTTGCGGGCAGAGCGGCCCAAGCATTTCAAAGTAGCAGCGGAAGCACGGAAAGAAGAAACACATGAAAACATGGCAGAGCCAGTCATCTACGCTAGAGCTGAAGAGGATGAACACCTTTGGTTGACCTCACATACAAAGAATGTTTCACTTAAAAGCAGTACAAAAGAACAGCTATGTCTTCAGTGTCGGTGTCTTCAGTGAGAGCCAAAACAAACCAACTTTTCAGCGTGAAACAACTCAACTCGTGTAACCCGAGGAAACGGTAAGTTTTCTCTAAATATCTTTTTAGCTGTGGTTAGCTGGATGTCAGTCTTATGTTACAGCAGCTGTGTCGAGCTCGAGCTGTGAGTCATATTTTCGGCGCTACGTTGTAGTGAGATAAGTTTGTGGGTGTTTTGTGCAGCTTCGGCTGTCCTTTTAACTGCTCGCTGGTTAGCTAGCGTGAGCTATAAGCTAACAGCTAGCATGGTTAATGATGCTAGAGTTCAATGCACATGTAAACAGCTTGTCTCTACTGCTTTAACTGTTAAAACAGAAGGCAATACCTGCGGGTGACAGGGTTTATTATGTGAAACAGCAGCATCAGACATCACCTAGACTCAGAGCTGGATGAGACCAGCACAGACAGCAGCCTAACCGACGAAGATGATTGATTTACTGTAGGTATTGTTGAAAAAAGCTTTATGTTGTGAAAAACTGAAATCTGGAAATTAGAATTGTTGTGCCTTACTTTGTTGATCTTTTTACATATATTCCTTTTGAAAATACTAAAATTTGTATATTTGTTAATTTTTGTTTGTCTGATAACATTTATTTATAAAATAAATCTGACATTTCAAACAGTTACTCGCTACTTGAGTAGTCTTTTCTCCAAGTACTTTTTTACTCTTACTTGAGTAACTTTTTTGACGACTACTTTTCACTTTTACTTGAGTAATAATATTTTAAAGTAATGCTACTCTTACTTGAGTACAATTTTTGGATACTCGACCCACCTCTGCCTGTGTGGGAACATTTTGATCTTATTCCTCCCAACAAGGTATGCAAATTTCTACAGAAGATGTATTTTCATAATACTGATGGTGCAATGCAATTTATGTTAAGCGGCTTTACTTTTGTACAAGGTGAAGTGTTTGCTATGTGCCAGGGAGCTGGGCTATAACAACAACACCTCATCCATGCTTAGGCACTACAGAGCTTTGCATGAGAATAAGGGGAACACCGATTGTGGAGCAAGACCAGGTGAGCCATCAAATGCCATGATAATATAGCATGCAGTAATGTTACTAAATGATATAACAATATTATACAACTGTAATAAGTTACGTGTGTGATATTTATATTTGTGCTTTGTTTTTATTGTCTTTCCTCAGGAGAACAATCTCAAATAGATGAAGACCTGGTTAGCATGGTGATTGAGGACTCCCAGCCATTTAGCATTGTGGAGGACAAAGGATTCAAAAGATTTGTTAAATCATTAAATCCTAGCTATGTTCTCCCCACTAAAAAGGTCATAAAAGCAGTGAAAATTTAGTTTTTACAGAATAAAATGTGAACAGGCAGGACTGAGCTCAGTGTGTAGCTGTCCATACCTCAACGTTACAAAAGCACAACCACTGTCCACACCCCAACCACACCTCACCTCACAGTAAATGATCATTTCCATTTTAAGCATTTCCAAATAATCATTTTCCATACTGCCAGTATAAATATACACAGTATACTGCCATCACTACAATATACATGTTTTACACACTCCTTTTGTTGTTGACATTTACAGGCTGTGTGCAGTGTAGCTGCTTCACGTGAGTAGTGTGGGCTTGTCGGCCTCGGCAGCAGTAAAGCTAGCTGCTGCTAGTGACAGGGTGAGCTTGTGGGCCCCTGGAAGTGCCTCC
The DNA here is from genome assembly GCF_018398535.1 of Haplochromis burtoni. NCBI lineage: Eukaryota > Metazoa > Chordata > Actinopteri > Cichliformes > Cichlidae > Haplochromis > Haplochromis burtoni. Next base: position 35,852 of record NW_024583918.1, read on the forward strand.
TCGTGGTGTGGAGTTTTTTGTTTGGTTGTTGTGTTCTTTATTGTTGTGACCTTTTTCTTTTTCTAGTGTTATTGGAAAAACGGCGGTGCCGGCTCTTTATGTTAAGGTTCTCTATAATAAAAACTATTTTATTTACTAAACACCTGTCTGTTCTCCTTTCATTCTGTTCTGGACCCATTTGTTACCAGTCCCCCCACACACCCCTAGACCTTCTTCGTGGGGACGTAAGAAAAAGGAAAATTATAAAAAGCAACAACAACAAAACAAAACCCAAAACAATCAAATCATTGTACTTCTTTATAGTTGCCATCTTTACCACCTTCATCACAGCGACATATGATAGTATTAGAACAGTCAAGGCAGAGAGTGTTTCAGCCCCAACCAGCAGGGACAGGTGTTGTTTTGGCTCCAGAACAACAAGGACAGCAGGTGATCTATACAGGTGAAACTATATTGTTTTTTTTTTATCTCTACAGATTATCATGATTACTAAAATTCCTGCTTCATTGTTGCCATATTTTGCATCGCTGTGTCTGCCATCTTTACATCTCTATGGTAAACTTTACACATACTGTAGAGCAAAACCAAATGTGTTTCATTTCCCCCACAGCTCTGTTAACATCCAAACACAGAAAATCTATCCACAGAGATATGTTATCCAATACTTAGATTAAATGGTGACAGTAGTGAAGTAAAAGGGGACAGGTTAAAGAACCAACAGGTTGTTCTCAACCATTGTGCACTGTTGTGTGTTATCCTATTTTATCAGTTCAATTCAATTATGTTACATACATTCATATAGCACCAAATCACAACAACAGTTGGCCAGTTGGGGACCATCTCGGGAAGACATGCTGTGGAAGAGAGCCAGAGATTAATAATAACTACTAATTAAATGCAGAGAGGTGAGAAAAGAAGAAATATTCAATGCATCATGGGAATCCTACAGCAGCCTACACCTATCCAGTCTTTAAGTCAGACTTTGTTCACGATTACCTCCTCTTCAGCGAAGTACCAATTAGGGTTAAAAAGGGTCTTAATTCCTTCAACTCTAGAAAAGTGGTCAGTGTAACCGTTCTCCCAGGTGGCATTATAAAGGGTAGTGTCCAGGCATCCATAAAAAAGAAGATACAAGGTTGAGTTGAGTTAGGAGTAATCTAGCTGGCTGATGATTAAACATGAGGTATTCTGTACTGGCTCATGTATTTCATAAAGCACACACTGTCACGGTCTGCAGAGGCAGGCCGTGCGGTGGTGTGTGTAATGGACCCAGGAGCGTACACAAGTGAGTAGACGGGAGTGAGTTTAACAGAAAGCGAGCCTTTAATATGACTGAAGACCAGGAATACAAACACAGCAGGGATAGCGTGGCTGAACTATAACTAAACTGGGAAAACTAATACTGTGACAAACTAAGGAAACTCAGAGACTATGATGTTCGCTGTAAAGACTGACCGGGAAAACATGGAGGTGAGAACACAGACGACGCGACACAGACTGTAGTCAAAGGAGCTTGCAAAGAAAAGCGTCTGGACTTCTTTAAGTTGCTTGAAGACGTTTCACCTCTCATCCGAGAAGCTTCTTCAGTTCTAAGGTCAAATGGTGGAGAGTCCCAGATATAAACCTAGTGGGAGTTTCCCCCCACAGAGGGACAAAAGGACCCCCTGATGATCCTCTAATCACCTGAGCCAAGGTGTGAAACTGGGTGTGGGTCCCAATCAGCCAGAGTTTCGGGTGAGCTAATTGTGAAACCTGGCCCCACCTTATCATGCGAATTCCTGAGGTCAGATGGCCCAGGATGTGAGTGGGCGTTAAGGCGTTTGGAGGGATTCCCAGACGCCTTAACGCCCACTCACATCCTGGGCCATCTGACCTCAGGAATTCGCATGACAAGGTGAGGCCAGGTTTCACAATGAACCCACCCGAAACTCTGGCTGATTGGGGCCCGCACCCAATTTCACACCTTGGCTCAGGTGATTAGAGGATCATCAGGGGGTCCTTTTGTCCCTCTGTGGGGGGAAACTCCCACTAGGTTTATATCTGGGACTCTCCACCATTTGACCTTAGAACTGAAGAAGCTTCTCGGATGAGAGGTGAAACGTCTTCAAGCAACTTAAAGAAGTCCAGACGCTTTTCTTTGCAAGCTCCTTTGACTACGATGACCTGGATGACTGAGAACCTTCACAGACACGACACAGACTGTAATGAAACACAGAGACTAAATACACATAGAGGGATGATCAGGGGAAGTGGCCACACATGGGAGACACAGCTGACACAGATGAAACTAACGAAGACATGGAGGAGTAAACAATACACTGACGTGACAGACTGTCAAAGTAAAACAGGAAACATGGAGATTAGACATGACACATGAACCGGGGAGACTTAGTACAGGGGAAGATGACATAAACAACTAAGGAACAAAACTAAACTGCAGTCTAGAAATTAACTAGGTGAACTAAGCTAGGTGCAAATGAATACAGAAGATACATGGAACTCAAATACTGGGTCGCTTGACCCAGGACCATGACACCACCCCCCCTCCAAGGGCTGGCTCCAGACAGCCCCAAACCAAAAAACGGACCACCGAGCCCGGGCGGGCGGTGGGGGACCATGACAGAGGGCCCAGAACAGGAAACAAAAACAGCCGACAAGAAAACACTGGAGCACCTGACAGTAGACCAAACATAGTTCAGGGGGTCGGCCAGGAGGGCGGCAACACAACAGCCCACAGTTCATGAGGTCAGGGGGCCGACCCGGAGGTCGAGGGCACCACAGGTCACAGTTTATCAGTTCAGGGGGCCGACCCGGAGGTCGAGGGCACCACAGGTCACAGTTTATCAGTTCAGGGGGCCGAGCCGGAGGTCGAGGGCACCACAGGTCACAGTTTATCAGTTCAGGGGGCCGACCCGGAGGTCGACAACACAACAGGCCACGCCATCGCCTATCAGGAGGCCGCCCATGCGGGAGGCAGTGGCGGTGCAGGTCAGGAGGCCGCCCCTGACGGCAATGTCCAGCCGACGGCCCGGAAAGTGGCCGGCGATCCCGCGGTGCAGAGGCCGGACCGGGCGTAGCAGAGGCAGAAGCCGATGGTGGCTGGGCGGGCTCCTCGGGCCCACCAGCTGACGAAGAAGGCTGCTAGACGGGCTCCTCGGGCCCACCAGCTGACGAAGAAGGCTGCTGGGCGGGCTCCTCGGGCCCCCCAGCTGACGTGGCATGGTGCTGGACGGGCTCCTCGGGCCCCCCAGCTGACGTGGCATCTGAGGAGGCCCTGGGGTGAGTCTTAAGCTCAGAAGCGACTGGTGAGGCAGCACATAGAACACTGTTAGCATGACAAGCTTTGAAAACATAATTTCTCAGGTCATGAACACTTTCGGTAACTCGAGTAGTAGATGCCAACTCCCTGTCGGTATTGTCAACACGATAGTTGATGGTAGGATTGCACATAAGTCCGTAGCTGGATTCAGAGTCACATAAAGAGGCAGGCATGCTTATGGCTGGCCTAACAGTCTGCGACTGAGAAGCAGTAGCATCAGAGCTCACGTTCCTGTGCATTTGGTCTTGAGCACTGTCTGCAATCCCACCATCAGGGAATACGGTACTAGACTCCACTACGATCTGCACGCGGGGGTAACACTCCGTCTCGGCTGTACGAGTTGGCTGCGGTAGATAACAGTCTGAGGCGGAGAGAAAGCTCACGCCATTCCTAGCAGGCTCAGAAGCAGACTGTACAGTCGACGTGTGAATCCCTTTCGCTGTCTCATGAACCTTGGCTCCATGTGGTGCGGCTATGGGAGCAACAGTAGAAAAAGTCCTGGATTCTACAGGGTCAAGAACGTTGTCTGTGGTTTCGTTGTGTGGTTTTTCAAAACAGTTACACACAGTCCTTTCATTATCACAACACTGCTCTGACTGGCCCTCATTCGTAACTAGAGTTAGGTCAGTCACAGCATGGGTGTCTATGAAATCATGATTAATGGTAGAGCAGTCTTTGGCACCAGATTCTTCATAGCTGGGCCCACAAAAGGGCAACCCAGTACACTCCACTATGTCGGGCTCATGAGATGAAAAAGCACAGTCACTCACCTCCGTTATAAGAGGAGTCTGGGACAGAACTAGGACGGGTGCTGGCTGGACAGCTGCTGCCCCCACCTCTTCAGAGACTTCAGCACAGTACAAACAGTCTGTAGTTGCTCCTTGAGGAAAGCTAGGCAGTCTCTCTTCAGACTCGGTAGATGGTTCACGCAAAGTTTCAAACCTGGCATGAGGTGGCTTGGTAATCGTTAAATTGTCAGAGGTAATAGGATTTAATTCTTGATCACCCACACAACTAGGACTGCTCGCTAAGGATGTCAA
>NW_024583919.1:0-7494 GCF_018398535.1 Haplochromis burtoni
GTCTGAACCAGTCAAACTTCCAGCCAGCAGAGCCCTCCACAGAGCAGCTCAGTGTCACACTGCCCCCTGCTGGTATGACTGAACTTTGTGCTGTCAGTGTGGCTCTGGGTTTATTTGCTGTTGAAGGAACAGAATTAAGTTAAACATTAAATTATTGCTTGTCTTAGAAAGAAATTTCTCACAGCACCGATCAAATGTTAAACATTCACAGAGCAATTGAGAAAACAATGTGTAATTTCTCTGCACGTGACTGCCTAGCTAAAACGCAGATTTCAAATCAAAAATAGTTTTGAATACCTCATTGTTTTCTGTTTATTAATGTTGTAATAGTTACAGTGCACTGAATGGCATCTTTCATCTATGTGGGAATAGGAGGAGAGTGTTGGAAATATGCGTGTGTTCAGAGATTCAGAGATGTGTATGTGTTTGAGTGAGTGTGTGTGTGTGTGTTTAAAATGATCTTAGAACACATTGTTTAAACGCTGGTGTAACAAAGTGCAGCAACAACACCAAATAGTCCAAAGAAAAACACAGGATTTAACTACATGGGCTTATTTTTCACAGCCCATGTTCCACAGCATCATCTATCATTCACCTTCATAGTGAGTGACAGGCATCAGTTCATGATGCCTTGATTTGCTGACCGTTTGGGCTAAATTAGTTCAGATCAGAGGGGGGAATTTTGGTGAACGAGAAAAGGGAGTCTTCTGTGAGAGTCTCGAAGGTGAAATCAATATGGTGGTAGCGGCAAGCATTAGCATGAATTAAGTTATTTAGATTTTTCTGGCATTCTGATCATTCAGCCATCATTCATCCTTCTTGCATGTTTAGTTTTTGAGAAAACAAAACAAACAAAACATGTGCTAATGTATACAGAAACATGTAGTCAAAAGGTGTGTAAGAGTGTGCGACTGGCATTATGGTAATCCTCTATATAGTTTTGCTAGTGTTGCTATCACAAGGTCTTGTGGTTGCAATGTGGTATCAAGGATGTGATGCTGCTGCTAGTAGTGTTGATTGATAATACTTTACTCATCCCGAGGGAAACTGGGTCAAGGCTGCCAGCCGTGCCAGCGCCATCTTACCCTTCCGATCATACATACATTACACAAACATCTCATAGGGTAGACAGGTCAGAGAGAGGTATAACAATGGAAAACTAATCCCTAAACAAGAATAACTGAAACATAGATTCATCATCATCATCATCATAATAATAATAATAAGAAAAAAATCCAAAATGCAAAAACACACCAAAACATAACAACTCAAAATACTGGGTCAAACTGACCCAGAACCATGACACTGTCTGTCATGGTCCTGAGTCTGAGGACTCAGTGTTTTGTGTTTCCTTATGCTTTTGTTCAGAGAGAGACATGTAAAGATATTATGAGCTGAAGACATTTAATAATGTGAAGAATAAATCAGCCTGCATGGCAGCAGAATTACTGAGAGAGCTTCCTGATGTGACTTCAGAATAAACTGCTGCATCAGCTGCAGGACTTGATGTTCCTGTGAATGAAGAGAAGATCATTGAAAACAATAATATCATTAACCAGGAGGAAACTGGACGTCTCCACTGATGCAAAGATAGAACTAGATTTTATTAACTAAGTAATTACTACGCATGAAGACCTAAATACAAATATTAATATAAACAGATTTACATTTTAAGAGCAGATAAACATGTTGAACAATATTCAGTGGAGATGATGGCAGACTTTGCTCACCTTTGTTTTTCTTGGCTTTTTCTTTTTTGGGCTGTTTGACCTCAGCATACATCAGACTGTCCTCTAAAAGAGACGTCAGAGCTCAGGACACATTTGTTCAGCCAGAGCGTTCTCACTCCCGAGGCGTAACATGTCGACGTTTTGTCACGTCCCGCGGCGTTCCTGAGGAACGCGAAAGGAGACCTTCGGCGTTCTTATGGTACGCGGCGGGTTATGGCTGGAATCCAGTGCAATGACGCTCCCGCGGTAATAGACGTTCCAGCCCTGTATTCCAGCCCTAAACCTAACCTTATCCCTAGCCCTGACCATAACCTTATTCCTGACCTTAACCAGGACTTTAATGATGTTAAATAGCGTGTTTCTAAGCGATTTGAAGAAAAAGAGCGAACATGTGTAGGTTCAGTCCAGACGGTTCTCATATTTCCTCTTTTTCCGAGGTCGTCATTTAGGAACGTGGTGGGTAGCCGAAAACGTAATATGTTGACGATTTGTCACCTAGCGTAAAATGTTACGCTTTGGGAGTGAGAACGGGTTGGTTCAGCACAGATATGATGACAAGAACATTACAGAGTAAAAACATGAGAGAAACTATTTAGTTTGGGGACATATAGATGGACAATACCATACTGTACAATAACAATATCATTCTGTATATGAAGCAGACAAACTTACACTAAACTCTGAACGGCCCTCGATGTGTATAAGATTCAGTCTGCTGATGTGTAGTGGTCGTATGTAGTAGCTAAGCTTGGTCAGTGAATAACTAAACTCCATGTTGACCTATAATTACCTGCAATATAATGATGTGATGACACATTCAAGTACAAACACTGAATGAGACTGTTGTGACTGTACCTGCAGCTGCTGTCTTCACCTCAGAGTAAACAGCACTCTGCTCTGCTTTATGATGCTTCTCTGTGAAGATGATCGAATCCACAAAAGAAAAACATTTAATACATTTTTAAACATTTCAAAAACTTTCCAGGCTTTTCTTCTACATTGTATGTTTTGTGTACTCACACTTATTTCCAAAGTTTTCAAGTTCAATATTAGAGCAAATAAACAAAATAAAGTCATTAATATTGAAGAAAAACCCTTTCTAGCCTTTCTTTTCCATATTGAACAAATAAACAAATAAATTCAAATAATTATTTATTTTAAAAAAAACCTATATTGTTTTCGACACTCACTCTTTTTTCTGACGTTTTTAAATTCGATAAGAGCATATGTGACATCTTGGGGTTCATCTGCACCTGAAATGTAAAAATGTTGCACTTAGTTTCCTCTAACAAAGAAACAGATTTCTGCCTTTCAAAATATAGAAAAAACTGTATTTGATCATTTTCAGTGTTTCCTACTTGATTCATAGAAGTTAGCAAACCAGAAACATGCATATTTAAAAATAAATGCAAAAACAGAAAAATAATTCTGTTGTGCTGTGTGATCAGATATTTTCAGAGCATGAACCCATCATGGTGTTACTGTTTGTGTTGTTCTGATATGAAACAATAACATTTGTGGATTCTTTCAGTCGAGTTAAAGATACAATCAGGTTGTAAAATCCTGTTTGTTTCTGATCTTTTGTGCATGTAGTCAGTTGGTTATTTGGATGTTTGTCCAGCTGGATTTTGATAAATGTTCTTTGAAAAGCTGCTGAGCACAAACTGAACCTAAGAAATGTTCCTGTTAATGGAGACTGAATGAAAAGTCAATATTAATAATGATAATAAAGATCGGTTTAAGTGCTGACCAGGATGAAGAGAGTTGTGTTCATGAGTTTCATTCTGGTTGACTCCATGATTTGTGGAGGAGCCCGGACTGTGACTCTCAGACTGGATCGACCTGAAACAGGAAATAAACACAATAAACTCAAAAGTAACTGATGTTTGTTTAAAATAATAATAAAAAGTATTTTACCAACCTGGTGAAGCAGGAATCTGTGAAAGAGACAAATGTTATTACACATGTTTGTCATGTAAATTGTTCCACTGATATTTTGTGTCATGAGATCAGAATACATGTATATGTGTGAATAATTAAAGTGTATGTAGTAAATAAACTCTCTAATACAGCATGAAAAGAAGAGGCTCTTACACTTGGACTGTCTGCAGCGATACAACAAGAGCAGGAGAATAATAATGAGAGAGACTCCACAAACCAGTCCAACCATCAACCACACAGGAGATGAAGAGCTGTCAGCTCCTGACACAGTTACTGTAACAACAAACAATAATTAATTATATTTAAAATTTCATAACATCATTTTATAAAAATGATCTTGAAAAAAATCCAGTTCATCTATTTCCCTCGACTAGAAATCACTTTGAATCAACTCCTGCTGTGTTTAAATGACTTGAGTCCCAACAATGAACACAAAATGTTGACTTCATTAAATCTGCTTTACAAACTTTTACTATATAAACGTGTCAAACAGTCAAATCTTAATATAAAGAAACAAAAACTGATGTTTACATTGAGATTTTCTGTTTCCTGTCAGAAACTGTCAGCATGACTCTGCTCTGTGGTTTCATGTTGTGACTCCTGTTCTACACTACTTGCAGTCTTACTTGTAGAGTTGTTACAGAACTAATTGTGAATTTATGTTGATTTGGAGATTTGCTGAAAATGATTGTTTCACATTCATAATCCCACCTAGTCTCCCCTCCTTGGATCACATTCCTGACACTGATTCTCTAGACTCCACATTTTACATGACTATTCATGTTCAACCATTTCCAATAAGATCATTATTACAATGCCAAAGAGGTTACCATGAGATATAATGCTGTTTGATCTTCATAGTAATCCTCAATCATCAATCTATTCAACATTGTTGCTGAATACAAACTCACCAGTTGTGTTAATCTGAACTTCTTGGCTGTCCTCTGTGTAGTAAACTGGGTTTCCTCTTCCTCCTCTGCACCTGTAGAGTCCTTCCTGTGAGACACTGATTTGTCCATTTGAGTGGAAAACTGCATCTTGTGTGGTCAGGGCTTCAGAGGATTTCTCATCTCTGTACCAGTAGTATTTCCATCCAGATGATGATGATGGGTTCACAGAGCAGGTCAGGGTCACACTGCCCCCTACTGGAACAGCTGTGTTATCAGCTCTCAGTTTGGCCTTTGGTTTATCTGCAGTTCAGTTTAGAAAAAGAACAAACAAATAAATGACTGAATCTAAATCATTTAATCAACTAGATGGAAATGAGAAACATGAACAAATCTTGAATAAAATAAACAGTAAACTCATTTTGATCAACACAGTAAACTTTTACATTTACTTTGCTGTATTTAATAAGTAATTTGTCATGGTCTGGTGACTCCGTTATTTAGTGGTTTTTCATGGTTTTGCCTTTTGTATTTCTAGTTCCCTTTGTTATTTTTTGGTACTTGTGGAGCAGGGAAATTATTTTACTGCTATTGTTAAATAATCATCATCATTACCATTGCATTAATAATATAATCTGCAGCATTGATATTGTATTCAGAGGTTTAAACAGTGTGTGTGTCTTTCAGAAAGACTAAGTTGCAGAGTTGACAGGAAGTTGCAGAGAGTTTGCAGAAGTGAAAGCAGAGTCTAAGTTATTCTGAGGAGCAGGTTAGACGAGGCTATTTGAATTACTAGGTTATTCAAATTGTCTGTTATACTTTTATATTCTTTTACTAAGCTCTTAGTAGAGGTTCTTGATTAAAACATTTATTCAACATAGTACATGTAGTTTCAGTTAGGTTATTACACATAAGGATGAGCCTCTGGTCTGGTAAAAGGTCAGAAGTGCAACGGGTGAGATGAGAGGGCATGTAAGGTCAACACATACACACACACACATTAGTTAGACTCATTTATAGGTGAGAGGTTGGTCATGTTTGTCTCTGGAAAGAGGAACAGCGTCTGGCAGGATGTGGGGCTCGTGTTCCAGACGAGACGAAGACAACGTTCTTTTAAACTGTGTTAAAAGTCATTGTGGTTTTGATTTGACGTATGTATATATTCTGTCTGTGACGTATGAAGGGGCGTCATTAATTCAAACCCTGATGCTATAAAAATCTGTGTATGCTTTGATTAAGTCGAAGATTAATTCCTGTCTGCGTACAGATTGGTCTTCCCACGCGTGTATTCATTAAAATCAATTGTTTGACCAAGATCTTCTGGACCTGGTTGTTTGTACTCTCCTTCCTCAATTATGTGAACCTTAACATACTTCAGTTATTTTTCTAGCCCTTTCGTTTTGTCACTGTGCCTCTCTTGTGTTCCTTGTGTTACGTCTAGTGCTCCTGGTTTCTATGTTCATGTATTCCTGTTTTGCTTCGACAGTCCCATGTGCTGCGTCAGTCTATTCTGTATTTTTCCTCCCTGTCTTCTCTCATCAGATTAGGTTCAGCTGTGCCTCCCTGTTATGTATTCCCTCATTACCCACTGTATGTACTCTGTGTGTTTCCCTTTGTTCCCTGTCGATTCGGCTGCGTTTCTCCTGTTTATCACAAACTGCATGTCTCAGGTTTTGATGTTCCAATTCCCACGTCTCAGATCTTTAATTTCTTATTTTGGTTTTTTAACGTTTTCCCAGTTTAGCTTTTGCTTGTTTAGTCTCTTTCACCTTTTGCTTTTGTTTGTATTCTGCTCTGCCGTAATAAAGGTTCACTCTCAGTTCAAGTCGGTTTTCAGTGTCTGTATTCGGGTCCGACCTCTCTCAGCACCCAACTCGCCTCCAACACTGAATACTTTCACTAAAGCTCCGAATCTAATTGGTCATCATTGCTTTTTGTATTAAACCAGGTCATGTGTATGTTATATCTTAACAAATGGCAGTGCTTTATGACATGACAGACCAGAGTGACTTATTCTTTCTTATAGAAATTGTAGATTTGCTGCTATTTCTTTGAAATTATTATTATTATTATTATTATTATTATTATTATTATTTATTATTATTATTATTATTATTATTATTATGTCATCATTGTCCTCAGGTGATGGAGCAGCAGGTCAGCATTGGCGTCTCTATACCAGCTGAAAGTTCATGACACAAAGTGGTGACAAACTGTCTACAATGAGGCTACTATCAGCTGCAGCTCTTTGTCTGACTAACAGTGTAACATGCTTTGTAGACCATTGAATTCATCCTGTGCTGACCATGATGACATTTGTCAAATGGAGATCACACAACAAACATGACTTACTTGATGCTGACAATGTGAAGGCTTCACTCCACTCTGTTGAAGAATATGAGTCATCTCTGCGTCGACTCTTACACATGTAGTCTCCACTGCTGGACTCAGAAACTCTGAATGTCACATCATTATTGTGTGTCCACTGTGTGGGTGTCCTGGGTCCTCTCCATTCATACTCCCACTCAGTGGTTTCACCTCCTTCCTGCACCTCACATGTCAGAGTGATCGTCTCACCTCTGAATATCTGAGGCCAGTTGGGTTGTTGTTTTACAACAACTTTATTGGAAACTGTTCACACATATTAACAGTTGAGATACAAACAGAAACATGAAATCAACACAGAAAACTTCACATTGTATGTTTGATAATCATGAGTGAATGTATATTTCAAACTAAATGACTGAACTCACAGGTTATCTCAATGGTGACATCATCACTTCTATCAGTGTAGTAAACTGGGTTTCCTCTTGTTCCTCTGCAGCTGTAGATTCCTCCTTGAGATACTCTGATATCTCTGTTTTGTTGATCTCTGATTTTACCTTCAGAGGTTGTTTGGGTTCGTCTGAACCACTCATATTTCCATCCATCAGAGC
>NW_024583919.1:7519-10882 GCF_018398535.1 Haplochromis burtoni
TCTGCACAGAGCAGGTCAGTGTCACACTGCCCCCTACTGGTATGATTGTTGTTCCTGCTGTCAGTGTGGCCCTGGGTTTATCTGCAGTTATGAAAAACGAGGACAGATCTATTATAAAGGGGAAAAAGCTGCATTTCAAAATATGTTTTCTTTTCAAATTCCCACAAAATAAAATCTACAAATTTCCCTATTATATTTTTTTTCTCTGCAGTTTCAGACATTTCAAATGTTTGCCATTTTTCTGTCTCAACATGGTGACAAAGCTGCAGTAATTCAGGTTGTAGATCTCTAAATAAACACAGTATAAATGTTTGTCCAATCTCAGGCCTGAAGAAGTCACACTGATTGTAAATTAATGCAGTTCACTGTTGAAGGAAACATAATGATGGGTTCAGAGGGATCTGCCTAGTTTCAGGTTTAGATAACAGAAACATCGTCACCTTAAATTTTATGAAACTTTTGATGTTTCTTCTTTTCCTTATTTAAAATGTATTTCATACACAGTTATTCTTGTTATACAATAAAATACACACATGAAGTAATAATAAATGACAGTCTGTGAGTATTGTAATACTGTGTATGCTGTGAGCAAAGCAACCACTAAAATATAGTAGTCCTTGTTAAAGTTTCAAGTTTCAATGACAACATTAATTAAATGTATTGAGAATTTTATAATTCAGATGATTTTCAACATGAATCATCACATTGTTGTTCACTGAGGACTTACCTAATACAGTTATAGAGACAGTATTACTGATCTTTGTATCATGTGAACTCTTCCTGCGACCAGAGCACTGATATTCACCACTTTGACTTGTAAACAAAAGTTTGTCTTTTTGTGTGCTGTACCTAACTAATTCTCGATCGTCCTTGTTGATTTTGTATTCCCAGTCAGTGTCTTTTCCTTCATTTATGTCACATTTGAAGGTAACAAACTCTCCAATGAAAAAACTCGACCGGTTGGGTTCAATAGTGAGCACAGCATCTAAAATCCAATATGACCACAAAGTTAACCTGAAACACTTTTATGCACGAAACAATCTGTGACAGTATGTTCATACACTGTTCATATATTTAATAATAAATAAATATAAAACATAAGTCAACTGTAATTAAGATTCATGCAGTATTTTGAGATGGATTTTTACCAGAAAAACCAAAAGACAGAAAAAGAGTAAAAACTGTTCAGTCACCTTGAGCGTGTCCAGTGCAGACGAGTGTACAGAGCACTACAATAAAGACACAAACTTCAGACTTTATCAAACTAAAGACACTCAAATCCAAAATAAATCAAACACTTGTGGTTGCACCAGTGGCTGCTATGATTTGTATGCATCAAATTATCACTGATGGAGAAACAAACCTTTCTTAGATAAACTAAAGCAGCTCCACTCTGATCTGAGTCAGTGCACTAAAATCTAATCGAGTCTACAAACAACCATGTTGGTAACAAACACGAGAGTCCTCTGATCACATGACCTGCAATGGTACAAATGACTGATGCTCTGTTCTTCTTACTAAAACGTGTTTATGGATCAGTATGAATCAAACAATAGAAGTCAGTGATGTACTCACAGAATAGGCCCAGCTCACAGAGCAAAGTGGCTCCCATCCTCACATCCAGCAGTGACACGTCTGAAAACTTCTACAACTTTCTGTAAAGAGAGAGAGTGAAGCAGCAGCACAGCAGATACCAAAGAGCTGTGAAGGAAACAAAGAGTTTTAAAACTTCTCTCTGCTTCCTTCCTTTTACACAGAAATAACAACTTAACAAGATCTGACCCGATTTTTATGAAAAGGCCTTTAACACTTGGACTAAACTGACCAATAACAGACAGACAGTAAGTTTCATTACACATATGTGAGCTGACTGATGGTTAAAGAGGAAATGAGGAGAACACAAGTCCAAGACTTGTTTTAAGTGTGAAAAACATTTATTTTATTTAAATATATAATATATAACATATATAATTATATCAGAGCTCAAAACATTTATTTTATTAAATACATAATAATAATTATCATTATTATTATTATTATCATCATCATAAAATATTTTCAGTGAGAACAGCTGCAGTAAAATCAGATGATAATAATTCATTCGGAAGGTTAAATATTTGGATACAGCCACAAACACAGCAGTTATATGAATGTTGTAAGTGGTGAAACAGGAAGAATGTAGTTTTAACATTTGTGCTTCCATGTTTAGTTTAGTTTAGTTTAGTTTAGTTTAGTTTAGTTTAGTTTAGTTTAGTTTAGTTTAGTTTAGTTTAGTTTAGTTTAGTTTAGTTTAGTTTACGGATCCATGTCTGTTTTTAGATTTAATACTGCAGCTTAACAAAGTGACAGATGTGACTGATGCTGGACGTCATTGATGATCATTAACAGTTTTACAGAGAATAGTTACAATAGAAAATAACCAGTGAGTGGAAGTTCACTGGGTGAAAATGACTTGATGTCAATGGTCAGACCACTCATTGCAACTGAGATATGCAGAAGAGCGTCTCTGAATGCACAACATGTCTAACCTTGAAGTAAAGGTCATAAAGCAGTTGAAGACCACACCAGGTGTCACCTGTCAGATAAGAACAGGAAACTGGTTATTAGGTTCTCCAAAATTGGACAACAGAAGCTTAAAAACGCAAGCATAAAAACATTGCCTGGTCTGATGAGTCTCAGTTTCTGCTCAGAAATTGGCAGAACCAAATCAATCAAATCAAATTAATTTCACTTTGATCTCCAAACAAACAGTGATTTCCATGTTTCCTTGTTTAGACTGTGGGACTGTAACCTCTAAGGTTTAAATGGATCCAGTCTAAAGTTTCAGAGCATCAGAAATCAACAGCAGCACTGAGACTGGACTCAATGATAAAATAGTTAACGGGAATAAAAATGTTTAATTTACTGCTCTGTGTGCTACATCATCAGATTAATGAGTTTCTACAGCATTCATATCTTGTCCTTTTTTAACAGTGTTACATTTATCTTATGTTTGATATCATTTACAAATTTTTAACCACTATTTAATAATATCTCTGCAGCAGGTGGCACTATGTGTCCCTCCAAACTATCAAAGCGCAGCTGATTCACAGAAGCAGGATTCAGCTTCGAGAGCAGAGTCCTGCAAATGTGTCGACTGTGTAGACTTTTCATTGGGACAAAGAGGGGGAGGGACTTTCACCCACCCAACACATGCTTTTGTGCATCCTCTAAGGTCCTGACTGCACGCTGTTTGAAGTTGATGATGTCAGCGTCTGCTGAATGTTCATTGGTTGGCAAGTGTAGCAAAATACAGCAGGAAAGGAAGAAGAACAAAAAACACTTCAAAGGTCAACAATGCACACATGCGAGAGCGTAAATCTG
>NW_024583919.1:10907-13194 GCF_018398535.1 Haplochromis burtoni
CAGCAGTTATATGAATGTTGTAAGTGGTGAAACAGGAAGAATGTAGTTTTAACATTTGTGCTTAAAACCATGTTTAGTTTAGTTTAGTTTAGTTTAGTTTAGTTTAGTTTAGTTTAGTTTAGTTTAGTTTAGTTTAGTTTAGTTTAGTTTAGTTTAGTTTACGGATCCATGTCTGTTTTTAGATTTAATACTGCAGCTTAACAAAGTGACAGATGTGACTGATGCTGGACGTCATTGATGATCATTAACAGTTTTACAGAGAATAGTTACAATAGAAAATAACCAGTGAGTGGAAGTTCACTGGGTGAAAATGACTTGATGTCAATGGTCAGACCACTCATTGCAACTGAGATATGCAGAAGAGCGTCTCTGAATGCACAACATGTCTAACCTTGAAGTAAAGGTCATAAAGCAGTTGAAGACCACACCAGGTGTCACCTGTCAGATAAGAACAGGAAACTGGTTATTAGGTTCTCCAAAATTGGACAACAGAAGCTTAAAAACGCAAGCATAAAAACATTGCCTGGTCTGATGAGTCTCAGTTTCTGCTCAGAAATTGGCAGAACCAAATCAATCAAATCAAATTAATTTCACTTTGATCTCCAAACAAACAGTGATTTCCATGTTTCCTTGTTTAGACTGTGGGACTGTAACCTCTAAGGTTTAAATGGATCCAGTCTAAAGTTTCAGAGCATCAGAAATCAACAGCAGCACTGAGACTGGACTCAATGATAAAATAGTTAACGGGAATAAAAATGTTTAATTTACTGCTCTGTGTGCTACATCATCAGATTAATGAGTCTCTACAGCATTCATATCTTGTCCTTTTTTACAACAGTGTTACATTTTAATGTTTTAAGTTTGATATTATTTAAAGATTTTTAATCACTATTTAATAATATCTCTGCAGCAGGTGGCACTATGTGTCCCTCCAAACTATCAAAGCGCAGCTGATTCACAGAAGCAGGATTCAGCTTCGAGAGCAGAGTCCTGCAAATGTGTCGACTGTGTAGACTTTTCATTGGGACAGAGAGGGGGAGGGACTTTCACCCACCCAACACATGCTTTTGTGCATCCTCTAAGGTCCTGACTGCACGCTGTTTGAAGTTGATGATGTCAGCGTCTGCTGAATGTTCATTGGTTGACAAGTGTAGCGAAATACAGCAGGAAAGGAAGAAGCACAAAAAACACTTCAAAGGTCAAAAATGCACACGTGCGAGAGCGTAAATCTGGCGTGCGATGGCTCCTTTATGCATCAAATTGTGCCTCAGGAAGCCAAGACAACACTATGGATATCAACACTGATGCAAATGAGTATCTTCATTCTGTTTTAGTAAAGAGAGCCTGCATGTTTGCAGTGGACAGGAAATGTGAACACGTCACACAACTGCTGTGGTCAAAGCTACAGGAGCTGTTTGAGGTTTGTATAAAAGGAAAGGAAGCACAGAGAGGCCACAGTCAGAAGAAACACTCTGCTCTTATCTGTATTAAATGCAGCTTCTCTTTTTATTATTGATGTAAAGTCAAAGTGTTTGAGATCAGCTGAGGATCAGAGTGCAGCAGGGCTGGATGTGAGGATGGGGCACTCTTTGCTCTGCATGACGGGGTTATTGTGTAAGTACATTTGTGACATTGTTTGAATGGCACTGATTAATGAAAGTGTTTCTCATGTGTGAGAATTAGAGTGTATCACTGGTTTGAAGTGTTTATGTGAGAGTTTGAACAAAGCATATTTGTGATGTTTATGAAAGTTACAGACAAATGTTGGCTGGTTCCTTGGTTCAGTTTAGTCTGAGTATCGTGTTGGATACATCGCTGCTTGTTGCACTTGACTCATTGTTATTGTCTTTAAGGTCATATATTAATAAATTTTAAATTAAACTTTTATAACTATAAGTTTAAAAATGTTTTCTCATGTGTCAAACGTACTTTTTATGCACAGAGAAAGAAAAATACTCTTAAACTCTTAAAACTAATGTCCTAATTTAGTTTGTTTTGTTTGATTTTCTGTCAGTTTGATCCTAATGATGTTTGATCTTTACTTCATTACTCTCTTCTACGTTAATGCTGATGCTGAGACATGGTTATTTTTCTCTCCTTTTTGATGCTCAATAAATAATTAGACTTTTATTTTTACTTTTTAATGCTAACGAAAAGACAATCAGATTTTAGAAATTCAAACATCTGCAGTGAAATGTCAGAGACAGGAAAATATCAGAGTAGTTTTATTATCATAGAGACTAGAGTCTAGAGTAGGGTTAGATATCTACACTGTGTTGTTAATCAT
>NW_024583919.1:13219-39867 GCF_018398535.1 Haplochromis burtoni
ACATAATTATGAGCTGGTAAAATATGTCACCTGACCTGAAACAACAGAAGGTAAGAAGCAAACACAAGAAGCAAGCCTGCATGTTTGCAGTGGACAGGAAATGTGAACACGTCACACAACTGCTGTGGTCAAAGCTACAGGAGCTGTTTGAGGTTTGTATAAAAGGAAAGGAAGCACAGAGAGGCCACAGTCAGAAGAAACACTCTGCTCTTATCTGTATTAAATGCAGCTTCTCTTTTTATTATTGATGTAAAGTCAAAGTGTTTGAGATCAGCTGAGGATCAGAGTGCAGCAGGGCTGGATGTGAGGATGGGGCACTCTTTGCTCTGCATGACGGGGTTATTGTGTAAGTACATTTGTGACATTGTTTGAATGGCACTGATTAATGAAAGTGTTTCTCATGTGTGAGAATTAGAGTGTATCACTGGTTTGAAGTGTTTATGTGAGAGTTTGAACAAAGCATATTTGTGATGTTTATGAAAGTTTACAGACAATCCAGGTCATCGTAGTCAAAGGAGCTTGCAAAGAAAAGCGTCTGGACTTCTTTAAGTACTTGAAGACGTTTCACCTCTCATCCGAGAAGCTTCTTCAGTTCTAAGGTCAAATTGTCTTTTGTCCCTCTGTGGGGGGTCACTCCCACTAGGTTTATATCTGGGACTCTCCACCATTTGACCTCAGAACTGAAGAAGCTTCTCGGATGAGAGGTGAAACGTCTTCAAGCAACTTAAAGAAGTCCAGACGCTTTTCTTTGCAAGCTCCTTTGACCATATTTGATGTACATATACACTTAATAAGAAACTCCAGACGATTCCATTCTGAGCTGAAGAAGCTTCTGATAGGTTAGTAGAGTCCATGTGAGTAAATGGTGGCACACCTGTGGATGCATATAAGGCAAAACACAGAGCCTGTTTCTGTGACATGGGAAAATCAAGAGATGTCAACCAAAACACCAGGAAAAGAACTGTGGAGCTCCATAAGTGTGGCTCAATTTGAATACAATTTGGTGCCATTTGCAATTAAGAAATACAGATAGTTTCTCTCTTTACTCTTAAAGTTAACAAATATGTTTTTTATATTTATCAATCAAAAATAAACATTTAGTCTGATTTGATGTTACAATTAAAAAAGTGTTTTTATCTGAAGAGTTTGTAAATATCTGGTTTCAACTGTATATTTGATGATTGTCAGCACAAAGAGGGAGAGAGAGGAACAGAGAGGGAGAGAAGAATAGAACAGAATAGCCTTTATTGTCATTGTACAGAGTACAACGAAATTGGAGTGCCACTCCCTTGGTGCAAGATAAATAATAAATATAAATGTAAAATATAAAAAGTACAATAAAATAATCGCAAGTACTCAAACAATAGTAAGTACGATATATACAGGATAGCAGCATTAATATAATGACAGTATGAATAGCAGCATAATATAATGGCAGTGACGGTATGGTATAGCTAAGCAGGTTCAATTGTTTTTGTGCTTATTTACTACGGTGATAGCTCTGGGAAAGAAGCTATCCCTGAATCTGTTTGTCCTGGTTTTATGTGACCTGTACCGTCGGCCTGACGGTAATAGTTCAAACAGTTGGTTGCTGGGGTGAGAGTGGTCCTTGATGATATTGCCAGCTCTGCTGAGGTACCGAGAGTTTGCAGTGACCTCCAGGCTGGGCAGAGAGCAGCCAGTGATCTTCTGGGCTGTGTTGATGACCCTCTGCAGTACTTTCCTGTCCGCAGCTGAGCACCCTGCATACCATGTTGTTATGCCGTACGTTAGGATGCTCTCTATGGTGGCTCTGTAAAATGTCACCAGCAGCCTCTCCTCCAGGTTGTTCCTCCTGAGCACTCTCAGAAAGTGGAGACGCTGCTGGGCCTTTTTAACCACCGCCGTGGTATTTGCAGTCCAGGAGAGGTCATCAGAGATCTGCACGCCCAGAAACCTCATGGAGTGTACCCTCTCCACACAGTTCCCGTGAATGTAAAGTGGGGCCGGGTCTGCTCTGCCCTTCCTGAAGTCCAAGATAAGTTCTTTAGTTTTCGTGGTGTTCAGTTGGAGGTTGTTAACTGAACACCACTCAGTCAGTCTGTTGACCTCATCTCTGTAGTCCGACTCATCCCCCCTTGAGATGAGTCCAACCACTGTGGTGTCATCCGCGAACTTTATGATGGTGTTTGAGAGATGGGTAGGGGAGCAGTCGGATGTGTAGAGCGTAAACAGGAGGGGACTCAAAACACATCCTTGTGGAGACCCGGTGCTGAGTGTGATGGTGCTGGACCGGTGGGGGCCGAGTCTGACAGACTGTGGTCTATTTGTCAGGAAGTCCTTGATCCAGAGGCAGATGGGGGTGGAGAGTCCCAGGTGAGACAGTTTCTGGACCAGGATCTCCGGGATGATATGATTGAATGCTGAGCTGAAGTCCAGAAAGAGCATTCTCACATAGCTTCCTCGGTGCTCCAGGTGACTCAGCGCAGTGTGGAGCGCTATGGTGATAGCGTCCTCGGTGGAACGATTTGTCCTGTAGGCAAATTGGTGGGGGTCCAGAGTGGGAGGCAGACCGGCCCTGATGTGCTGACAGACCAGTCTCTCAAAGCACTTCATCACTACAGGCGTAAGTGCAACAGGCCTGTAGTCATTTGGGCTGGCCACAGCTGTCTTCTTGGCGATGGGGATGATGGTGGAGGTTTTGAGGCAGGGCGGGACGGTGTTTGATGACAAGGAAAGGTTGAAGATTTTAGTGAAGACTCCGGTCAGTTCGTCAGCACATGCTCTGAGAACCTTTCCATGTATTCCATCAGGACCTGCCGCCTTCCTGGGATTCACTGACCTTAGAACACACCTCACTTGGTGCTCCCTGAGTGTTAGTGTGCCAGTGCTGGGGGCGGGTGGAAGTGGTGTGGCAGCTGAGGGCCTGGTCGTCTCAAAGCGGGCGAAGAAATGGTTTAGATCCTCAGCCAGCGAGGCATCAGTCCTAGATGTCAGCCTGGTTATTGCTTCTGTAGTTGGTAATGTGATTGATCCCCTGCCACATTTTTCTGGGGTCGTTGTCAGCAAAGTGATCTTCAATCCTCCTCCTATAGGCAGCCTTAGCTTTCCTGATGCCTCTACTCAGGTCTGCCCTGGCCGCCCTATACGCAGCCCTGTCCCCTGACTTGAAGGCAGTGTTGCGGCTTTTTAGGAGGGATTGCACTTCGCTATTCATCCAGGGTTTTTGATTTGGAAACACCCTGACCCTTTTGTTGACGGTGACATTGTCAACACAGTTCCTGATGTACGAGAGTACAGTGTCCGTGTACTCCTGGAGGTTGTGGCTGGAGAATAAATCCCATACAGTTGTTGAGAAGCAGTCCTGCAGTTGAGAAAGGGCTCCTTCAGGCCAGGTTTTTATTGTCTTTGTCTGGGGCTTTGTTTTTCTCAGCAGGGGGGTGTAGGTGGGGGTGAGGGACATGCAGAGGTGGTCAGATCCAGCCAGGTGGGGGAGGGGTGTCGCTCTGAAAGCATGCCTGATGTTTGAATAGACATGGTCCAAAGTGTGTTCTCCTCTCGTAGCAAAGTCCACAAACTGGACAAATTTAGGAAGCACAGTCTTTAGGCACGCTTTGTTAAAGTCGCCGGCGACAATAAAAACCCCATCGGGGTGGGCAAGCTGTTGTTTGTTTATGGTGTTGAGCAAGAGGCTGAGAGCCGTGCTAACGTTAGCATCCGGCGGTATATAAACAGCTATCACAATAACTACTGTAAACTCCCTCGGGATGTAAAAAGGTCTGCACGAGACTGCCAGAACCTCCAAATCAGGAGAACAGTGTGTGTGAATGATCCTGCTGTTACAACACCACTCGTTATGCACGTAAACACATAGCCCCCCTCCTCTGCTTTTACCTGAGTTGCTGTTTCTGTCATGCCGGTGTAGCGTGCGGCCTGCTAACTCGACTGCAGCGTCGGGAATCAGCGGGTGAAGCCACGTCTCCGTAATAAGAATAATGCTGCAGTTACGTGCAAAGCTCGTGGTGGCTATCTGTAGCTCCAATTCGTCCAATTTGTGGGTGATGGATCTGGCGTTCGATAGGAAAAGGCTCGGAAGTGCTGGCCGGTGTGGATGTTTGCGTAGCCTAGCGTCTGAGCCCGACCGGCATCCCCTCTTCTGCTTTCTTCCCTCCGTCGCCTTCTACGCTTGCTGGGCGGGCAGACCATCCACGGTGACCCTGGCGGTCTCGCTATCGAATTTCCCAGAGGAACCCACCCGAGGGATTAATAAAGTTCTATCTTATCTTCTATCTCCTCCAGGATGTTGTGTGTTCGCTGATAGTCGCCAGAAACAGACAAACTATATTTAAAACCTAGGTCAATTAGGTTCTGGCGACTGTAAGAGATGGCGGCGTTGCAAACATTCAAAAATATCCACATTAAAAGTAAAAACGAGCACCAAACTGGAGAGCTAAGAGCCGCTGCACCCGTGCGCGCCGCCATCTTGAAAAGAGAGAGGAACAGAGAGGGAGAGAGAGGAACAGAAGGAGAGAGAGAGGAGAATGAGGACAGAACAGAGATGGAACAAGAGCAGGTGAGACACACATGTGTAGTCAAATGGTTGTTTACCAAAACTCATCAGAACATGTATCTAGTACCTAGTGTTCTTTTTAGATACCATTTGTTACTTTTCAAATTCTATATTTATTAAGTTATGCAGGCTTGTTTGCACAACAAGAGCTAAATATTATTATTTATATAGCACTTAATTCTGAATCTAAATAGTGGACTTTGGTAGAATTAAAAAATAAGTGTAGTGCAGGTCTATGATGATTTTTAGTGCTACTATCATCTAGTTTGATTCTGGTTCTGTCTTGGTTAAGTCCTCAGTAGTCCTGATTTTGAACTTTGTAGTCCTGTTTTAATTCCGGATCAGTTCTGGGTCTGGTTGAATTGGGGTTTAGTCCCTGTGTCTTGATACAGCCCTGATTTTGTCAGCAGAGTCTCACCTGAGTGTAACATGGCTCTCAGTTAAATACCTTCTCCAGGAACAAAAGCCAGTACACAGCAGTTTTACACCTAAGGTTCACACTCCCTTGCTACCTCCCAGAGTCCTCAAAGAGACAAAAGATTCTTCCTGTGGAGTGTCTGCTTCCCCCAACTTCCTTACTAGACCCTCACCATTTGTCTTACTGTATGAGTGTGAGACATGTTAAAATCCAGTGGCACCAAGGCATTATACAATAAAATAATGTGATTAATACATAAATAAAAGAAATTCCTATACACCTCTCAGTAAGTGAGTGAGACAGTAGACAGTGGTGAGGAGGGCTGTGTGAAAGCAAAAACACATAAATATGCCTGACACCCGTAAACGAAGCAGCATCTGGCTGCAGTTTAACCCTCTGGGGTCGCTGGATGCCCGGCGCGTCAAAATCACATGACCAATTTAAGACGACACAGCTACAAGAGGCAGAAAGTCAGAGTCTCCATTTAACTTGGGTCGAAAGTGCGGACTTCAAACTATATACCAGTTTTTGAATTGTGTCGATGGGCCACGTAAAACCAGAGTTATGATAAAAAATACACGTGATGTTTTTTTCTGAACAAAACAGTGGTGTTTACAGCGGGAAGAACGGTAAAAACTGGCGTTTTCTACAGACACGCTAGCAAACACTCTCCGCTTGCGAGTGAAAAAAGAAAAAGAAAAAACACCCCTTCCCTATTGGTGTTAGAGTTTACCATGTCAGCCAATCAAAAAAATGATAAGGCAACATGTGACATTTGGTTGTTTAGGGAGAAGGGGAAGTTTTTAGGAGTGACACCCGCGACGGAAAGCGGGCGAGCGAAAGACAGAGAGAGAGCGAGTTTTCATATGTGAGACATTAGTGACGTTTAGCGTGTTTGGAGGCTGTAGTTAGTGTGTTGTGTAGTTATTGTTTTGTATTGTGTGTCAGTTAGACTGCTGAATTTCATATTTGCTCTAAAAAAGCCGTCAAAGGCAGATTCCAGTGTAAACACTGTTCCCACATGGAAAACTGGACTGATGCACCTCCTGCTGTCAGACCTGCAGGGTTTAGGCCTGTGGTGTTCTCCTCTGTCTTATACTGAACACAAACTACATTTTTTGGACTGGCACAAATAATTTGTGTGCCTTCTTATTTGATGCAGCACACCTGATTGTTCTGTAAATAGATTTAAATGGTTATATAAAAAACGCCTGAGGCCTTGGCTGCATTTTTAGGTAAATAGTACCATATAACTTTGTTGTTTGCAAAACTTGTGCATAATTTTTAGAAATGTACAATTTCTATTTGCATTTCAAGTTATGTCTTTTATTCTCAGAGACGTTTATGTGATTTGTGCAGTGTCCTGTCATGACATATGCAGCGAGGAGTTGGACCTCTACACTTCATAAATGCACTAAATAACACAGAAGATCTCTGTGTCCCTCGCACTGCATCCAGTTATGTAATTTTTTCTTCATCTCCCGTTTCTGCTTCCATGTCTGTTTCTTCCCTGGTCTGAGTCTCAGGTCTGTGTTTCTTATTCTGCACATTTCCTGTTTTATTTTGACAATATCATGTTCTGTGTTTAGTTTTGCTTCCAGCTGTGTTTCCACTTCCCTCGTCACCCTCGTGTGATGTGAGTTTTCATTTGTTCACTGGCAAGTCATCTTTTCACCATGGGCCATGTTTCTGTTCATCACGTCTCAGGTATTCATGTCATTCATGGTGGTCACATTCAAGTTTTAAGTTCACTGTGTTTAGTGTTAGTTAGTTAGTTTAGTGTTAGTTCTCTCCAGTTTAGTTTACTGTTAACATCGTCCTAGTTTCCTTGCGTTCTTCATTTATATTGTTGGTCCAACCTAAAGTAAACGTCTCAGTTTTTGTTCATTCCTGTCTCGAACATCTGCTCTTACTCTTACACCACGCACCGGCCACCTGACAAAAAACTTTACACTGTTGTGTATTTTAAACTCCTTGAATGAGCCATGATTATGTTTGAACACTGATTAGTCACAACAACAAGCATCATACTGCACTACTATCATACCTGCATTGCTCTAACTTGCCAAGAACCAACACAAATCCTGTGTTTCCTGTCTTTTTCTGCAACTCAGGAGTGATGCCACGCCCGATTTCCAACATCCAAGTTCGGAGGTATCTGGAATGCAGCACAATGACCCACTTTTCACACCTTGTCTCATGTCATGACACACATAATTAATAGTCGATTCATGACCCTCTTAATGGACAACTCCCACTATGGTTGTCTGTCTGGGTTCTCTCTGGGTACTCTGGCTTCCTCCCACAGTCCAAAGTCATATATTATTATGTTAACTGGTGATTCAGGTTGTTGCCTGCAGGTGTGAATGTGAACATGAATGGTTGTCTGTCTCTCTATAACCTGTCTAGGTTATCTTTCACACTATGACAGCTACTATAGGCTCCACCCACATTGAGTCCAAAAGGACAGAACAGTGAATACTTTAAAGAGCGGTTACGTTGTGATTGGCTAGTCCCTCAACATGAGCATGTAGTGTGCCTCAGTTTGTCACTCAGGCTGTTGTATTAATCATAGTAAAAGCATGAAAACTCAGCCACCATCCTTCATTCTGTCAAACACTTTCTTACAAAGGTTATGATTAAGGTTTGTTGCAGTATCATCTACACACACTCACCAACATGTTCATATCCAAGTGTTTTAGATTCTTTAACAGCAGGTGTGTTTTTTCATCCCACCACTTTTGTTTTAGAAAGATAAAATACATTAAAATGTAACTTCCTGTTTTTAGCTTATTTTCAGGTTATATGTAAAAGTTAAGTGCAGAAGTTTCAGTACTTATCAATATGTCATGAGGTTGTATGCCTCCAGACATGAAGTCTGAAATGGCCTAAAACTTGTGGACTCTGTGATACTGCAGAGTCCAGCAGACAGTTTGGAGTCAAACACTGACGTCATCATCACAGGTGTAGGAACCATTTCTGTAACAGCAGCCAAACAGACACATTAGTATCAGTAGGTTTAGATGATTTACTGGCTCCTCTGCTGGTTACAAAGCAGTGATTATACTTTGGAGTTTTGTGTTATACTGTGAGGAACTGGCCTGTTTGGAAGTTGCAGTAAGAAGAAAAACATGTCTGTATATGATGTTGTGGACAGAGAGAGTGATGGATGATTTTATTTATTTCAGAGATAAATGAACATTTACAGCACGTCCATGCAGAGACTCTTAAAGACATGAGCGTGAGAAACAAGCTTTTCACCGTTTCTCTTGATGCCCACATGCTTTATTTATCCTTTAGTCCAGCATGTGTCATCACCACAATAAAGCTACTTTTAACCTGTTTTCACACATTGTCATACCTGCACATTTCCACTGTGCTGTGTTGAGATTAAAGAAGACAAACGTTAGACTTCAGGCTGAAACCACAGGCTGCATTTCCTCTTTTCTTGGAGGCCCAGACAGAAATTTTGTGGTATCAGATTTTCAGCAGATAAAAATAAACCAACAACAGTCTTTTACACACATGCAGTCATCACAGTCTGCTCAGAGAAACAAAGAGAGAAAAAAAATTTAACAGGTGACCTGAACCACTAGACTCTAGTGATGTGCGATACCACTGACTTCCTTCCAAAGTAAAATTCAGTGCTGTATTGACGATACTGATCCGATACCCATACTTTGTACAAACACTTGATGTTTTATTGTATTTCAAATTAAAGCTTCATAATGATTACAGGGCATCAGACTACTTGTTCTTATTGCATAATAGTGCAGAATTATAAATAAAGAAACTGAAGAACCTGAAGTTGTGCGCTATATGAACACGTTGCCTGCCTGTAGCTTTAAAGGACTCCACGAGAGGCGTCTGTCTCACCCTAGCAGCACCTGTCCCTCTCCTCTTCAGTTGGCCTCAACATAAGCTCGTCATATTCTGTGATATGATTACTCTGAGGTCTTTGACAAGGTTAGTGGTGTTGCCACAACACCTCACTGTCTTGCCACATGTATCGCAAACTGTGTCTTGGCTGCAACACATTTATACAGCCATATTTCGCATATAACTATGAAAGGTGGAAGAGGAAGTAGTTCCTTCCAAGTTACACATCCGAATGATTTAGTTTCTTTCCACTGTGTTCCTGTTAATGATAAACTACAAATTTACCCCAAATTACTAAAATATCAATATTTTAATATGATAATCGATTCTAGAACATAAATAACTGGTATCGGAGGAATAGATATTTCAGTATCAATCAGCACACCACTACTAGACTCACATGTCATATGTACTATTGTCTGCAGGTTGAGCCATCTGTCAATTAATAATATTCTGAATCGTCATCACACCCTTTTTTGTTCTTTGTTCGTGTGTGTGTGTGTGCAGATTTGTGAAATTGTCCCCTAATCTTCATAATATCAACCCCCCCAGAAACAGCAGCAAAGTGCACCATGGTGAGACCCAGAATCAAACCATTCAAGCTGAATACACTAGTGTAGAAAACACCGGGCAACTGTACTTAGAGAGCATCTGCACCCCATAAGACCAAGAAGCTGAGAACACCAGCATGCTGTGCGAGAAACATGTATCTTGCCCACTGTCTTGTGGGTTCACGTGGCTAGTGGCACCTCTCTGTGGCTGACTGGCTGTTAACCCAGTGAGTGATAGTTTCTCCCACTGCATTGGGGTGTAGCCTTCTGCTGTACTGAAGGACAGTTTTGCAGCCATGTAGCTCTGCTCATGTAACATGTGGCCTTCCCACGTCACATCGTTTCTGGGCATGACCCTGGAGTCTGTCAGAGCCTCCATGTCCCTCACCCCCAAATGACAGCAGGCCTTCGGGGTGTGCCCAGACCCATTTGGGCTTCACTTGCGGGTCAGCTCCTGAGGCCGAGGGCTCTATGGTCAATAGCTCTTATATCGGTCATTGGGAGTCTCTAACATAACTATGATGGAGCTGCAAGCTGTCATCCTGGCACTCAAGCAGTTTCTATCAAGACTGTCAGGGTACCGTGTTATCATCAAGATAGCAAAAATGGTTGCAATAGCCTACATCTACAGGTAAGGGGGGCCGAGGGTCTCCCCTCCTCTGCACAATAGCTACCAGACTGTGGGAGTGGGGTCACCCCCTGTTCTACTCACTGAAAGCAGTTTTTGTGCCAGGACCATTAAACGTGACAGGGACATTACAATATGTCGAGGGGGAGCCCAATCCAAGAGGAGTGAAGACTCTGGATGGAGTCTTCACCTCTGGATGGTGGACCATCCAGAGGTGGTCCACCAGATCTGGAGTCGCTTCAGAAGGGCAGAAGTTTTTTTATCCCAGGGACTTGACACACATTGTCATCTGTTCTTCTCCCTGCAGACGACCTGGTGCACCCCTCGCCACAGGCTTTTCTCTGGGGCTTCCCTCCATACTCCCTCCTCCAGTTATTCCTTCACCGGGTCAAAACAGAGGAGGGGTTTTTTTGACCCTCCGTTGATCCTGGTGTACCCTCTTTGACTCCAAATGCTAGTTTTCAGTTATCTTGCCAATCATGGCCAGGACACCCCAGGAGCTCCCTGTTCTGAGGGACCTCCTGTTCCAGGTGAGGGGGTCACTGTTCCACCTTTTCCCAGTAGGGGTCAGGGGGAGAGCCTGTACCCTGAGAGGGAGAGGCTCCATGCCTTAGGGCTGCCTGATCTAAAAGTGAGAATGCTGCAGGAGTTTTCCGAGTCGGTTGAGTTACTAATATCTCTCACTGTGGACCTGGACAAAGAGGCAGCTTGGAGCCAGGTTGCTCTGTGCTATCTCCATGCTTTGGGACAGCATGTCTTGCTTACCCGGCCGTTCAGGAAGAAAGACAGCCGCTTGTCAGCTTCCACTCTGGAATTCTGGGCAGACTCCTGTCTAAGTCCGGATTGTCCCACAGGCTTGTGGAGGCCATTCAACAGGCATATGGCTCTTTGGATGTTGCCCTCCCTTTCCCCCACTGTGCCCACTGTGTCACAACATTAAACACTTTAATCACTTTCAGCCAGTAATCCATAAGAAATGTTTCATCCTTTCTAAGAAATAACTTTTATTTTATCTAAACTTGTTCTTTGGAAACAGTTACAGCTACATGTTTGTTTGTTTGTTTTATTCTTCTGCAACATGCTGCGATGTAAATAATAGACTTTGAAGTAGAGATGGACCGATCCGATATTACGTATCGGTATCGGTCCGATACTGACCTAAATGACTGGATCGGATATCGGAGAAAAATAAAAAATGTAATCCGATCCATTAAATATCACGAAAGCACCTCACAAAACTTGCAACACGCCGTAACTCACCTCAGAACGTTAGGACGTCGGAGCAGTGTGCATCACGTGATAGAGCAGCTGTGGCATGCGGGACCTGTCGGTGATCTGGATAGCATGTGGAGCTTCGCTAGCAACCTGGCATTTCATCTCCGACAAAGTTATCCCCGAGAGAAGTAAAGCAAGCGTGTAAGTCCATCTCTGAATGTTTGTAAAGCATTCCCACGTTAAGCTTAACGAGCGACTGCCTCTTGCTCTCCAGCTGGTACTTCAATCGTGAAACTGCTAATGATCAGCTGATCGGCTTTTCTGTCGCAAGTCCGTCTTTGTTTTTGGCCCACTTTGCACCAGAAAGAGGAAACCAGCGGCTGAACAACAGCAGCACGTTTAAGCTTGATAAGCTGTTGTTAGAATTTATTTAATATTACTTTCTACACCAGGATCTTTTTCTACGTAGCTGACGGCTGGTAACTGTGCAGGGGCGGATCTAGCAAAGTTTAGCCAGGGGGGCCGATTGTGCCCCCTTTTCACTGTTCATGCCCTAAGACATACTTTTCTTTCTTATTCTCATTTAAAATGTCGAGCTTTTAATAAATAATTATCTGACACCCAAAGTTTTAATTTGATGCAAAATGAATAGAAGTCAATTACTGTATATAGTGACTATTAAGTCTAATATATATACCCTAGTAAGCTATAGTACTTTTTCCTTTGGGAAGGTACCATCTGTGCAGTCTGCAATTTTGTTGAAGAAAGATGTTGAATCTATTTAATATTTCTTGAAAAATAATTGATTTCTGTGCATTTTTTTTCACACTGCATCAAATTAAGGTTGATTACGTCGATTAAGCATCATGAGGTGGAGCGTGAGGGGTGGTTCCCTATTTTTTATTTATTTATTTTTGTTGTTGCTGGGAGTTGGAACCCTATTAGTTAGGTTGCTTAATATTTACGCTAAGTACTCTTTAAAATACCAGAATAGGGATGATGGTGTAGGTCTAAGTTTATTAGATTGATCAGTATTGCTGAACTATGAATTTTTTTTTTGCATACAGGTATAACAGAATAGCTTTAGTGTAGTTGTTGTTTTAAACTTGAGTATGAACTTGCAGACTTGCAAAATGCAGCAAGATATTTTAAAAAAACTGTTTTGTTGATTAAAAAACACTATATCGGATTCATATCGGTATCGGCAGATATCCAAATTTATGATATCGGTATCGGTATCGGACATAAAAAAGTGGTATCGTGCCATCTCTACTTTGAAGTCAAAGTCTTTATCATCACCCAATGTTTATATTTCACAGGTCTTTCTGTATTGGAAAGGTGGAGAATGACAATGATCTGACAATCTGAAGTTACACAAAGAAAAATATATTTATATGTGGTTTTGTGCGTAGAGAGAGAGACAGATTCTCTTTCACGCAGTGAAAACCTTGTGTGCTGTCCATGGTGCTGAAATAATAACAGTTTAATGAATTTAATACTTCACTGTTTGTTAGTCATGTGCAATACTGCAAGATTTTGTATAGATCTGATACCAAGTAAATACAGGGCCTGTATCGCTGATACTGATACCAGTGCCAATACTTTTTAATAATTAATGTCATCATCAGAGTTGTTAATTCTGAATGAATTTTCATCACCTTTAAGACAGCCAGGTTGCCTCTCTGATGAAACTGCAGCAGTGCGTACAGGAGAGAAACAGAAAGTAAAGTATCGAGTTCATTACACTCGTAAGGAAAAAGAACGTGTTGGTTGACCAGGAGGACTGGGAGACTATGACAGATACAATAAATTATAATTGAATTAATGTCTCCCTCTGTTGGCCACCAGCTGTAAACACAGTCCAGTGATTGTACTTGGAAGCTGTGTTCAGAGTTTGACATGAGACATATGGGACGAGGAATATCCAACTGACACTTACCCTTATTTACCATGGGTGATTCACACTACCGTAACTCTTCGATCAGTTGTCCTACAGAGATGGTTACTGAAAGATGAGAAGACGTGCTTTGCAAAACTTTACAGTGTATCATTAGAATGCTCATGCAACAATGGTCCAATCACAGGGAAGAATTGATGACACAAGGAGCAGAGAGGTGGGTGTGGAGAAGTGGCAACACCCCAACATGCCTGGAAATTTGTAATATAAAAAGTAGAACTTATGGAAAACTGAGTGGAATAGGCTCAAAAACTGTTTTGTACCAATTTAAAATAAACACAGTAAGATTTTAATACAAAGATGAACCATATTATCAGTCTTCCAGTGCTGATATTAAACCAAGAGCATGTCATTGTTTAATATAATTGCTATTGATCTGGATGCTGGCAGTTCTCCAAATATCAAAATGTTCTGGGTTGGATTTTGTTGTTGACGTCGTCCATGAGTCTTGAGTTTCGTTGAAACAATCTTTTTACGGACCTGAAACAAAATCAGAACAAAAAAGACTTCAAAAGTGAAAAACAAAGAAAAAATGGTGCCAAAGATGTTTTGATGCTTTCTGACCTTTTACACTTTCATTCTTTAATCACACAGAACTGCATGTGTTTGAAATTTAAGAGGCTCATTATTTTATTCAGACACCACAACAGCAACAGAACGTAACTAAAGCCAGTCGTATAAAAAGTGATTCAGCTCATCAGTTCAACTGGGCATCTTCCCAGTGTGCCAACTAATGTTTGTGCCGATGGGTTGATTGAAGGGCCAATGCATACTGGCTGTAACGCTGCCATTTGATCACTTTGTGAAATCTCTTGCCTTTGCTGTGGAAAGGAGTTTAGTAGTGAAGAAGTTGTGAAAATATGGAGCTGAAGAGCTGAGACAGAAAACATAAAAATAAATTCAGTAAAATGTATCAAATTAATGACATGTTAGTTGTTGGCGCTGCTGTACCATGAAGTGGTTCTAGCAACAACCTGTAACCAGCCCTCACAGTCACAGGAGGCTGCTGCTGCTGCACCAGCCGAGAAGAAGTGGAGGGACAACAACAACAGAGTGAACAAACAGAGGAAGGTGAAATTAACGTGGTAAGAATATAATGGCAGGACATAATCATGAAGAAAAAGATTTAAGAATTCAAATAAAACAAATGGCTGCTGGATAACACCCTTATCCAGAGAAGAGCAGGTCACCACCATTAGACAGCCACTTTCTGCAGATGTGCTCGTGAATATCTGGACGGCAGGCTGCTGGAGCTTTTCTGCAAGAGTGGAGAGTGAAAATGATAAATTCATGCAAAGTAAAGACAAGCCTAATAATTGAAGTTTATTAAATAGTATGTTGTTTTTAAATTATATAGAAGCAGTAACTTTAACAACTGAATACATATTGAAAATACACAAAGCGAAGCAGCTGCTAAACAGTTCACTTAGACTGAATTCCCTGTTTACCTAGAAAGATGTGATAGCAGGGATAAGATGTCACCATACATGGTCAGAGGGCCCGGTGGCGCCAGTGTCCGGCAGCCTCGCCTCTGTCAGTGTGCCCCAGGGTGGCTGTGGCTACAATGTAGCTTGCCATCACAAGTGTTTGAATGTGTGTGTGAATGGTTGGATGACTGGATGTGTAAAGCGCTTTGGGGTCCTTAGGGACTAGTAAAGGACAATACAAATACAGGCCATTTACCATTTACCATGTACTCACTAGAGGTAATGTGTAATCAGACAGCAGATATCATGTTTACAGGATCTGCATCAGTTTTTATTCTGAATTATATAGCAGGTATTTATAAATAGCAGTTAAAGCACATCACAGAGGTTTTTAAAACAAGAAACAGCTGGAAGAGGAAGTGCATAGTCAGTAAGTTGCATCCTCTGTGGTGTGATGAAAACAAGCTAAACCAGAGATTTAAAAACTCTGTATCTATCTCTGCTATCAGCTGTCAGCATCATGTTCTCTGAAAGACTTCAAATCAACTTAAATTGTTCTTCCTCATTTTAGTTGTAGGCAAGAGAGAAAAAATACCACACCATAGTTTATTTATATAACACTTTAAAAACAACACATAACCGACCAAAGTGCTGTACAGCAGAAATATAAGAGGTACAATAAGAATAACAAATATAATAAATAAATAACAATAAAATAACAGTGTCAGTTAACCACTGAGTCAAAGGCCAGCAAATTTAAATCTGAATTTAAAAACCACTACTGATGTAGACGCTTAATGTGGAAAGGGAGATCATTTCAAAGCTTTGGGGCCATAATAGAGAACGCTCGGCAAGTTTCAGCTGTGATTTAGGGACTGAGAGCAACAGCTGCTCAGCTGACTGGAGTGAACGAGGGGAGACGAAGGGCTTCAGCAGATCAGACAAATATACAGGTGCCAGACCATTTAAGGATTTAAAAACCAGTAAAGGGATTTTAAAATAGATTTTAAA
This sequence comes from Haplochromis burtoni, assembly GCF_018398535.1. Taxonomy (NCBI): domain Eukaryota; kingdom Metazoa; phylum Chordata; class Actinopteri; order Cichliformes; family Cichlidae; genus Haplochromis; species Haplochromis burtoni. The sequence goes on from NW_024583919.1 coordinate 28,855, forward strand.
ATCAAATTGGAAGTCAGTATATGGAGACCAGAACTTTTCTTTTACCAATTAAAAATCGTGCCACAGCATTCTGCACCAGTTGCAGGTGTTATGGAAGTTTTCATGCAGAAAACAGATAGCAGTAGCAAACATCCTTTAATTTAAAAAAAAAAAACATGTGTGAGAGAGAGAGAGAGAGAGGGACCAGCAGAGTCTCTCTCCCGATCAGCCCTGGGTTTATAAGGAACTCAGGTGCCTGATGGAACTGACATGACGGACAACACACCTGCACCAGGACAAACCTCCACCCGACCCCCTCCTGTTAAACAGGTGAAAATAGATTTAAGAGCAACAGTACTTATTGCTGCTGAGTCTTTGATTTTATTTATTTTCTATTGTGTTTTACTTGCATCTGTTTGAAAGAGTGAATGTAAACAAAAAATACAATTTTATTTTATATGCTGGAATATGAAGCAAATAGGTTTAAATGTTAAACTAATGTCTTCCAGTCAGAAAATGTTGCATATAATTTAATTTTTGCTTCCTGCAATGTGCATAAAGTTAAACGATTAAAACTCATTAAACGAATTAAGTTTTAAAAAGAGACTTTTTCATTTGATTACATGTTATATAATCAATTATGCAGAAAAAACCAAAACATCAAATAGCCTTAAAAACTTAAAATCATCCAGGTGATTGTCAGTTTTCCTTTTTTGCATTAAATTGCTAATTTATCTGTTTGGCTGGATGTTACAGAAATGGTTCCCACACCTGTCATTACAATGTTAAAGCTCAGCTCCAACCAGTCTGCTGGACTCTGCAGTATCACAGTAGTGATGCGCAAATCATGAACGAATCGTTCAATACTCGAGAATCACTTTACTGACTCATGAATCATGATTCACAAGCCCAACTGACTCACTGACTCATCCATGTTGCTGTTAGCAGCAATATATCTAGCTTATAATTCAAATTGTGGAAAAAAATACAACATCCAGTATCTTAACAAAACAATTTCTGCTCTGAACTGGAAGAAAAAACCCTGAGTAGAAGCTCACATCACACACAGCTCAGTGGACATTTAGATGAGAAAATATATATTTACCATCACTATATCACAGTAAACTGCTCCATCCAGGATTATTAACTTTGGTCTGTTTGTGATGAAGACGCCTGCAGAACATCCCATAAATCATTCAGTGAGGTCAACATCACCATCTTCACTGAGAACAGAGCTGTGGTCTGCAGAGGCAACAACCATGTTAGCAAAAATAAAGCTTCTAAAACTTAACACTGTGTAAGTATTGCAGCACGTTTTAAATTATTTTGTTGAGCAATTTGTTTGATAATTTACTTTAACATGATTCTGATAAGATTTCTCACATACTTCTTATATATGAAGAAAATGTTTTTACATGTACTTGCTTTTTGAAAATGTGTTTCCAGGCTTCATTAAAGCTGATCCTGAGCATAAAGACTCATCACAACCACTCGCTGTGATAGTCAGAGTTACTGCAGTTTGTGTGTTTCTGTGTGGATGTTTGTCATTGTTCAAAGGACTGTTTCTGCATCTTCTTTGAGTCTCTTATGAGAACGAGGATGTCATTCAGTCATATGAGGAGAATTAACTCAATTCAATTCAATTTTATTTATATAGCGCCAAATCACAACAAAAGTCACCTCAAGGCGCTTCATAGATACAGAGAAAAACCCAACAATCATATGATCCCCTATGAGCAAGCACTTTGGCGACAGTGGGAAGGAAAAACTCCCTTTTAACAGGAAGAAACCTCCGGCAGAACCAGGCTCAGGGAGGGGCGGCCATCTGCTGCGACCGGTTGATTCACTGTTAGACGGTTTTGACTGTGGATCAGTGACTGCTTATTGCACCAGCATGCATCTACTCTTATATAACTACCATTAGCTTACAGCTTTAAGTGTTTAAGGTATGTGCTAACTAAAAATAAAGACAATATGATAGTTTATTAAATGTAAATGAAATTTGCAGATTGTTTCGGTGAGGTTTAATAAACTGAGCTCCTTGCTATCTAAAATATAACAGGACACCGGAGTATCTCGAGCATCTCACACTTCTGATAATCAGTTGTCTGCTTAACGTTTATTCAGCTGTGTAAAAACTTTAATCTCAGTCAAACCGATTTACTGAGGACAAATAAAACACTGAAAAAAAGTCAAACAATAACATTTTTAAGTTATCTAAGTCACTTATATATCATGTTTAACCTGAGTAGTGAAAGATGGCGGTGGGTTTGAAAACAGTTTGCTGGGAGTTGGGTGTTCTCACCGGCTCCAGTGAGCCTTGAACCAGGCTAGCTAACAAGCTGGTGGGTAACAGACGTCTCCGAAAATGTCGGTAAGCTTTTGAAAATATGTGATGTTTGGAAAAACCGAGCAGATGTTTGAAGTTTACACAGCTACATTCTCACCTGAAAATATGTAACACATTTATTTTGTGACCCAGAAAGAATAATAAGAGTAATATTAAAACTAAGTAGCGGCCCTTGTTGGAAACTGAGCAGGGCCGCGCTATGAATTCTGGGAAGGATACACCTGACCCATCCTTCAAATCTAGTGAAATAAAGGGCGCACTTGTCTGAGTCTTCTAATTTGGACAGTCTTCGTCGTGTTGCTATAACATAATCGGCCTACTAATGCTGGCGCAGGAGGATGCGGGGGGTCTTCTTCGGGGTTTAACAGCAGCTGACATCCTTCTTCATGCAGTGCTGCCATCTTCTGTTTCAGTCCGTTATTACACTCTTAAATCCTACTACTTATTCCTGCGTCTTTTGGGATCTTATAAAACTTCAAATGACGCGTTGACTATTAAATTAGAGTTTAATAGTCTAAATAATCGTGAGTAATCGACTAATCGTGGCAGCCCTACTCTCAACACACAAAGTGATTTTTAACTGAATGTAACAAATTAAATTTTGTCATGAATCATTGTTTAAATGGGCGATCGTGGCTCAAGAGTTGGCAGTTCGTCTTGTAATCGGAAGGTTGCCGGTTCGAGCCCCGGTTTGGACAGTCTCGGTTGTTGTGTCCTTGGGCAAGACACTTCACCTGCTGGTGATGGTCAGAGGGGCCGATGGCGCTTCTGTCAGTCTGCCCCAGGGCAGCTGCGGCTACAACTGTAGCTGCCTCCACCAGTGTGTGAGAGTGAATGAATGGTGGTATTGTAAAGTGCTTTGAGGTCCCCAAATAGTGCTATATAAATGCAACCCATTATTTTTAAACCTTGTAGCTGTCAACACAAACATGAAGATTACTCTGCTGTCTGTTTACATCTGCACCTGTCCATCAATAAAAATTATTTTTTTCTTGTTATTGATTAAAATCACTTTGCTTTGCTTCAGTTCAAAGGTCCAGTCAATTATTTCCTGTTTAGTGTCACAACAAATCTTGAAAAACCTCCAACACAAAAGTGAGATGTGCATCATCCCATGGCTTTATTTAGTCTTGCATGTTACTGAGACTGTGTAAGCATTTATTTCAGCGCTCATTCTAACAGCTGGACACAGGTCAGCAAAGCAGAAACACACACACACAGTTAATATTCAGTCACTTATTTTTAGAATGATCTGAAAATCGTTTAATTCTTTTACTATTCATCACTGAACTCATTTATAGAGTATTATCATGTATTTGTGTTCTTCAGTGTAGTACTGAGTTTACATTAGAGGAACACTGTGTCATGTTTTTACTGTATTTGACTTATTCCGTCTTTTTTTTTTTTTTTTCCTTCGTCTTCTTTGTTTAGATGCATTTCAAGTTTCTGATTGGCCAGCATGGCTTTGGGACTAGTGTTATACTGCCATGTTTGGGTTTGATGGGCTCTGACAGCACTTCAGTTGACTTTTGTAATTTCTATGTGTTTGTACTCTGCTCATCAGCTTAGGCAGTACACACCATACAGACTTTGATATATTGTCTTTTACCAGAAATTTTTTAACATCACCTGATGAGTTAGTTTAATTGTTTATTTTTTTTTTTTGCCTCTTTTTAAACACTACTTGCTGATGTCATGGTCCTGACTCAGTTTAAACATTTAAACACTTTTAAATTCTTGTTTATTATTAGTTATTACTTTCATTTTTGGCTCTATGTTCCTGTGAACGTGGTTTTAATTAGTCACAATTTGTTTCCTTTGTATTATTACTTTGCGCGATCCTCCTCTTTCAAGTTCTCCTATCTTCAGTGTTCTAGTTTTCGATTTCCTGTTGACTGTGGTTTCCACCTGAAGTCTTCTTTGTGCCAAATGTCTAGTTTTCTGTTATCAGCTCACAGTAGTTATTAACTTATTTGTTTTTTTTTTGTTTTTTTTAAAAAGTACAAACTATAATAAAAACTTTAAACAAGGAACATGTGCTGGTAATCTTTTAGAGTTAATTCAGTCATATTATAGGTAACACAGCACAGTATCTTCTTATGTATTTTTCTACACATAGTTAAATTCGTTTTAAATTTGGATAGAACAGTGGCAGTATAATGTCCTCGTAAGTGGATATCAGGCCCTTGTAGAGGAAAATTTTGTATTTTGGTCTAGACAACCCAAAATGTGATGTGGACGCAAGGTCCTAGGAGATTAATGAGAGCAGGTACATGGATTCTGCACGAAGACATAAACACAAAGCACAGAACCGCGGACGCATCAGAATCAGCGATATGTCGGCTTTCGCACCTGAAGGCACAGACACGGACGGTCTGGGCTGAAAGCCAACAGCTCTGATTTTGATGCGTCGGCGGGTCCGCGCTCTGTGTTTACGTCCTTTTTGCGCTAGATTCTGAAGCTGCAGGTTTTTTCTCTCTCCAAACAATATTGACTGAACCAGCAGCAAAAGAAGATCCAAACTACACTTCACATAAACAGCGTTAATGCGTTATGAAATCCGTCTTACTTTTGCTGTTCATTTCTGCTGTTCAATACTAAACAACTTTTTTAAATTGTGCAAAATTGCAAAATGCTTTGTGTCTCTAATAAAACCTCTGTAACTTTGCTCTGCTTCACTTCAGCAGCATCAGGTAATGTCCATATGTTGATTAGTGGTTCTCTTTTGTTTTTGATCCACTGCAGAATATTTTTAAGACCATCTGCTATAAGAACCCAGGCCAGGAAACTCTCCTTCATGTTTTTCTGTGTTTTATCCTCAGTTACTTTGACATAGATGCGTCTGCTGTGATGCTTACACATTTTATAGATATAAAATTTTGGATATGTACTGATAAGAATCATAATCATAATATTTCTGACTGTCTAAGGCAAAATTTCCCAGATTCAAATCGAATTGAGTGGAATCAAAACAAATCGATTCTAGAAATCAGTAACGGTGGATTAAGACTTCAGAAGTCATTCGCCATGTCGACTGACAAGTGGGTAAACTTTTAGGTTGGTAATAAATGTATTACATGTATAAGAACAAGCATCATTTTAACAAATGATAGGCGTGCAGTAACTTTTATTCTTATTGTAGCTCAGGGGCAACTCTAGGATCAGAGCTTTGGGGGTGCTGAGCACCTAGAGAGCTGCCCAGCCAGGCAAGATAAACTTTACTTGTCACGATGAGACGTCTTCCCTGTCTCTGTCAGTCCCTGCATCCTTAAATGTCTCCAGTTGTCCCAAGTTCTCTATAACTGTCTCCTTGGTGCATTTAAACTCCTGTTCCTCCCTGTCCTCATCGTCTGTAGTCTTCGTCTCCGTTATCAGTCATCATAATTTTACCATCTCTGAGTAAGTCTGTAAATTCCTTTATTAAATCATAAGATTCTTAAATTCACCAAGTCTCTCTGTGCCTGGGTCCTCGTCACAAAACATGACATCACTGTTTTGTACATTTTATCACAATTTAATTTTTGAGAAAAAAAGCAAAACACTATTTTAAAAGTCAGTAACAAAACCATCAAATCAGTTAAAGGTTATTTAAATGCTGCAAACGAAGAATGGATTGAAATTTTAAAAAAAAATACATATCCTAACCTTAATTACTGGGGGAAAATGATGAATGATGATCATAGTGAGTAAGAAGTAAACAGTGCATTTTTGGGACAGAGATTCACTTTTAATGTGTATGTATAATACAATACAGATACATAAAAATACACTCCAAAAATAGAGTCCTTGAAATGTACAAATGTACAAATTATTGATAAATAAAATTATAAAAATGGAGGCAGCTTTGCCTAAGGTACAATGTATACAATGTATGAAAAGATCTTTACTGCAGGCTCTGCAGATTTTTTGTTTTATTTTAACCTATGTCGCCTCACCTTGAGGTTGGCAAATCTGTCTATCACTTTTTGTCATCAACTCTCTCAAGCAGTTTAACAGTTTGTTTTGCCTGTCACTATTCCCTGTCTGTTTTTTACCTGGTTCTTCCTGACCTTGTACTTTCTCCTCACGTCCCCCTCTTTCCTCTCTCCCTCTTCAGACTGACAATCATACACAAATAGATTGTATTCAATTAGATGTAAAAAATTACATTAATATGAAAAAACAAATACTATTAAGATCACTAATAAAAAAAAAGTCCTCTCTCAGTATACTTTCAACCAAAAGGCAAATAACCAAACCACATGAACATCTAATAAAAGATATAAATATTGAAACACTGATCCAACATCATTCATGATTGACTGATCATTTGATCTTACACTTTTACCTGAATGTTGCTCCTGGGTTTAATCTTAACACATGCACATATGACAAAATAACCAACTTCTCTCATTCCATTTCAAACAGGACAGTGGTAACAAGGCTACAGACAATTTTAAGTTTCAAATTTTAAATAGGCTATATAAATTTCAATGGGAGCAACAGGATGGTCAAATGTCGCTGATTTTACTACAGAGCAGGACGAATTGTAGGGTAGCCAACATCATCGGAAAGCACATTTCCAACACTGCAGGCTACCTGGTGTAATGTTTTTCAGCTAAAAAGAAACATGGTCTGACTCCTACCTAACTATATAAAGAGTAACTGAAGGTTAAATGCAGCTAATATGTCCTGTTTTAAGACAGGCACTTACACCTCCGCTGCGTCTCAGACACCATTGCTCTGGCAGCAACAGCACTAGAGCCAGAGCAGGGGAGAGCTGGAACAAACCATTTGGGGGTGGGGGGGTTATCTATACTTTTGTTGTTAAAATGTTATGTCTAAAACAAGTACTGAATGCCTTTTATATTTTTAGTAGTGTGTCACACAAAACGTAAATATTGTCAAAAAAGTAAGAAATCTTTGGGGGGGCTGAAGCACCCCCAACAATGGGCTAAAATCACCCCTGTTGTAGCTGTTAGCTAAAAATGCTAATTTAGTGTAATTTGCCCTGGATTCAGCTTTGACAAACAAATATGATCGACTATTTCCAGTAGAATTCCAAAATTGTCATATATATGACAACTTTGGAATTCTAAGAGTCCTGTATGCTTGCAGAGACCTCTACAGTAGGGAAACATGAGTATGAAAGTCCAAACCTTTGTATTTTAGCTTTATTTATGTCTTACACAGCATAACTTTAGCGAATAGTCTAATTCATTAGTGCAACATTACTGGATCACCTCAGCGAAGTAGCAGTCTGTGTTTACTGTAGATACTTCCCTCTTTACCATCGGCCATACACTTGTCTTACAATGAAGGTGAGCAACTACAACTACACTGTTGCAACACATTCTCACTTCTAACTCATCAAATGTGCAACGCATGGTCAGGCTCCCTCTGCTTCACTTATCGACGTGCCGGATACCCCCCTCACATCAAGAACTGACGTGCAGGGTCCTCTTATTGAATACTATAGAGCTCCCTAAACATTGTTTATTGATGACAAGAGATTGCAGCGGAAGAGCCTGTTGTCTGTATCAGGCACGCGCAGAGGGGGGAAGGCGCTTGTTCTTGTTTTTTTTATGAGATGTTTTGGTTTGTTAAGTTTGTTAAGCTGAGACCACGAGACTGCAAAAGCATGATTGTTGGGCTTCATTTGTGTACCCAACTGTAGCTTTAAGATGAGCAAGGAAATAAGAATGAGCTAATGTCACTCATGAGACTAGTGTCATTACAGTTTGGTAATGTAAACATAATATGGCCAATATTATATTTATCCATCCATTCGCTTCTACTTATCCCTGTCATGGGCGCGGGAGGTACTGGAGCCTATCCCAGCTGTCATAGAGTGAGATGCAGGGTACACCCTGGACAGGTCGTCAGTCTGTCGCAGACAGATTATAATAATATAATTTATTATTATATTAATTATAATTTATTACAGCAAAGAGCCTGAACTGTGTCAAATGCAGAGCTTCAGTAAAGATTCAACTTGTATTTATTTATATTTCTTATCACTTTATATCTTCACTCAAAGACAAGTATCTTTTACACTGTATTATACGAAAGAGACAGATATTGTTCTTTTAATATGTTGGCGTGACTAAATCTGTATGGATGCTTACAAATATGGGTAAAAAGAAAGTTTGCAGGCTGTGATAACTGTTTCTGATAAAATGAAGAATAGACTGACATATTAAATATTCCTTTATTGGGTGAGAAAATCAGACCATGTCATAACTGCTTTAAGTCATACAGAATAGATATCAGAGCCTTAAACAGGCTGACTTCTGCTAAATGGGTCAAAGTGGGCAGAAAGTCTACAAACACATAACATCCTTATAAAATATGATGTAACACTATAGATCAACTTACCTCAGAATATATAAAGCATATAAACAGTTACAGCAATATGATGCAACAAACACAGCAGTAAAAAAACTACTCAAAGCTTCATATAACTAAAAAAATTTGGACGTTTATTTTTAGGTCCATTCTGCTGCTGCACTGTCCACTTGTCTTCCACTATGGCATTGATTTCTTTGTCTGGCTCATTTTCACAGTTAACCAAACCAACAAAAAATGTGTCACTGTGTTTATTGATCATTTTTTCTTTTCCTCTTTACTTTTTGAGAAGCATTGCTTCTCAAAGTGGTTCCTTCCCGTGGCATGCTGAGCATGATCTACTATGGGCTGGACACTGTTTGGGCATGTGCTTCAGGCCACAGCGCTTCCAGTCCAACATCCTGCTGTCAGGTCGCAGCAGTGTGCGTTTCCCTCTCGGACTGGAAACAGCTCCCACAGTAGTGCTGTCATTGACGGCAGTGGCACCCATTTCACTGAAAGTCTTAACATGCTGTTGTGACAATTCACATGCTTGACAAATCTGTATAGCTCCTTCTAGCAAAAGGTCGGTTTCTCTCAGTAGCCATTCTCTGACTTTTCTGTCCACCACGCCAAAAGCAATTTGGTCACAGATCATCGAGTCACGGAGCGTAGCAAAGTTGCACGTTCGCGCTTTACGCTTCAGGTCAGTAAAAAATGACTTGCGTAACTGCTGTATCCTCAAGCGAAAAATTTATCTCTCGTATGTCTCATTCTTCTTAGGAGAGAAAAGGGCATGAAACTTTTCCATGACAACGTCAAACTTTATCACCTGGCTCATCGTATACATCTCTTACCAAACGCATTGTACGCTTGCACAGCTTGGGGCCCTGCTGCTGTAGCAGTAACGCCACATTTCTTGCAGAAAGATGGCGACGTTTCCCGTCAGCTTCAAACTCTCTGGTAGTTTGACCGAATCCATTATTGTCATCCACGATGCACCTCAGCTTAGATTTACTCCTAGTACCATGTTTTGTTTGTCTCCTTATTTATGAAGAATGAGTCTTGTTATGATGCTTTTATTAGTCACTCTTAGCTAGCAGGAAGCTAACAGCTTCTGATCATCACACATTGTAAGTTGTTTTAAATGACAATGAGTGTCTTTCAATGAAAGCTCTCTTTCAGTGGATTCATGCACAACACTGAACAGTTGTAACATGTACTCTCAGTCTGACACACAACAACAACACACTTTACTTATATCACACTTTTATTAGCAAAGTTACAAAGTGCTTCCCAGAAAGAAAATTGTAATATATAAAAAAATAAAGAAATAGTTAAAAACAAAAACAAACAGATCTACAGCACATTAAAGTTCATCAAAATTATTATCTAATGGGAGAGAAACAAGTGAAACACACTGAGCGATTTTTTCTAAAGGAAATATAAACTCAGCGTGTGAGGATCATTGCTTTGAATTCAAAATCTTCTCATTTTCATTCAAAGTGACTTCGAGTTTTTAAGAAACTTTAAAGAGAAAAAGAGAAAAACAGCTAAAGAGCTGTTGTTAAGATTTTAGAGCTGTGGCTGAATTTGGATTGACATCATTGTAGTCAGAGCTCTCCTCTGGGTCACCACGTTGCCCTGTTAAGGTGATCAAATGAAAGCATTTCAAAACAAACTCCCCCTATTTTGTCCACAAATGCATTTATTATCAGTGAGAATAATTACCAATGTATATTTTGCATTTCAAATCTCACATTTTGTGCACTCACTTGTCTTGTTAATGACTTTCAGCTGAATCACAGATGTGACGTTGGTGTAATCACCTTCTGCTGGACCTGAAATAAGAATCTTATTGACTTTCATGTTAAAAACAGTTAATGTATCATCATCCAGCTTCCACAAGCTCTGTATTAATGAAAGTGTAAACTTTATACCATTTTCAGTGTTTTCACATCTTCTGACTGTCTCATAGACACAACGATCACCTGCAGGTCAGAGAAAATCAGTCACCTCATGTCTGTGATACTAATTTAAACACAAATATTCTTGCAAATTACCTTTAAATTAAAATCTGCAGCAGATGTAATAAGTACGGTCTTGTTGCAAATCGCATCACAATATGTGAAAGTAGATTAAAAACTAACCATGAAGAAGAGAGGAGTACACTGGCTCCTGATCTTCATCCCGATTGAGCGTCTGCTCATTAGCGGCACCTTCATTAAATTATAAAATAAGACTTTTGCTTTTACATGAAGCTCATGATGCATTTGTGTCTTTGAATGATAAAGAGTTTGTAGTAAGTAAAGGGAAAGGTCTCACTGTTGGTTGTTGTGCAGCGATACAACAAGAGCAGGAGAATAATAATGAGAGAG
>NW_024583920.1:0-9991 GCF_018398535.1 Haplochromis burtoni
TATAATGAAACTTGTATGTTTTGGATACTTACTAAAACAATGTATGAAAGTAATGAGAAAGTGGCCACTTTCATGAGTAAATCATATAAGTTTATACTATTTATTTTCCATATGGGATATTCCATATAGTCAGTACTTCAGTGTCTTGATGACATTGAAGTAATGACATTGATGTCTAACTTTTTAAAATTCAATTACTAAAAGATGAATGGATAAAATATGATAATGGATCCTGAACATGTACAGACTTTTATGTGTAGAAACAGATCTTAGATGTTGATCTGACAGCAGCCTTTGACCTTCATCAGTGTGTTTGACTTCAGGCTGGTTCAGAGTAAAGTTGACCTTTGTTAAAAGTCCGCTTGTTCACTGTAACTGTTTTATACTACGTTACCCATGATGCACCTCGGTATCTGTACTTCTGGTTGGGAACGTGTTCAGCACAGTTCTGCACAGATGAGAGATGATCACACACACCCATATACACACTCACACCCCCTTTACCTGCATGTGAATACTGTAATGCCTCCCTACCAACGCTGTACATCCTGTTGATGTCATCTGCCACCTCCTTAGTAAAGTTATTGGAACTACATCACTGTGGAGTACCATTCCTTCTGACTGAGGACAACTCAGTTGAAGCGTGATCGGCAATCAGTGCCAACATATATTACAACCTTGTTAACATGAAGCTTTGCAGTATCTGCCAGTGTAAACAGACGTCTGATACATCTAATATCGTCACACCCAGACTGTTGACTGTGTTTGGAATAAAACTTTTATATTGCAAATTGTCACAGTGAGTTTTCCTGTTTCCAGTCTATAGATCCAGTCACAATTTCTACCTTCACCTGTGCAGTAAATGGTAAATAGCCTGTAATTGTATAGCGCTTATTACAGTAAAGACTGAGAGCAGAGCTGAAACCAACCGTACAATCAGTGAGCACCATCAACACCTGAGCTTCAGTCAGACTGAAGATGTTGTTGTGTGAATGAAATGATTGAATGATGTAAATATCCAAACATGGCTCTGGTCATTGAACAGGTGTGCTGATTGAGGATGTGATGTGTCAGATTACTGAAAACGGTGGGACCACTCTGAGGCCACCTACAGGGCAGGTGGGAAACATCAAGAATCTGAAATCATGAGATTTTAGTGAGTGAGAAGTTAGAAAAAAACATGATGTTTAAGGTGTGTCATGTGACATGTTCAGTATTGTCACACGTGTCTAGATTGTCCCTGCTATCATAGCTGCTCAAACACTGATGATTATATTTGAAGCATTATTACTGATGGCAGCAAAGTGTGAATGGAGCTCTCTGTCTGTGCTGATTTGTCGCCCTCTGGAGGTGAAAACACAAACTGCACGATGTCACTGTAACCACCAGAGTGACAGGAAGTGTTTTTAAATGACTGAAACACTGAAATGATGCTAACGGCTGTCGTTAGGCTCACTGACAGCAGTGCTGATGTGTTCATGTCCAACACTGGCTCAGGTCAGACTCCTTCATCCTTCTCCAGCGTGAGGCCGCCCTCAGACCCACAGAAGCTCTGACTTTAGACCTCCTGACCATAACCATTTTAGTCTCTTTACGTCTTTAAATGCAAATTAATCCAAACTATTGCAGAGCAAAAGAAGCTGGAAGCTGTTCTATGAATGATGTTCATACCAGACTTCTTGTTTCAGGCTCAGACGTGTTAAACGCTGCTGCTGTGCTACATTTGTCATTTCCTGCTTTCACTACCATCCAAGTGCTGAAGTCATCTGATCACTTTAATGCAGTCAAGCAGGAGCTGTAAGTCTGATATAATTTACTGTCATCACAAACACACACAGCTGGATTAGCACCCAGACAAAGGGCTGAAAAGCTTTCTATCTGTCAGTGCTGAAGCAGACGTCACTGATCACATGACTCTGAGGGATGTTTCCAGCATCTCACTGAATCTGAGCTGTCAGAGAAGCAGGCTGACATCAGACTGGTCATATTCCATCATCTATACCTGAAATAATCATCAAACACACGGCAGAGCAGAAGCATGTGGAAACATCTGGAGCTCAGTCTCAGTTTGATCCCTCAGAGGTTTACTTCAGTCCTGCTCCTCTGCTTCCTGTTTACAGCGCACATCATGCTGTGTACTGAGAGTCATGTGGTCAAAGCGAGGCCCTGGTACTCTCACAGAGAGCTAGCACAGTTATCCTAATGTATATCATCACTACCAGAGAGCATTGAGCTTTCACAGCAGCCAACATCCTGTCACACTGAGCATGTGCAAACACAGCTCTCGGCTTCCATCACTCACAAGCTCCAGCCTCCACTTAAAAGCCCAGAACAAACCTTGACCAACACAGCCCAGAGAGGTGATGTTAACGCTCTGTTTCGGGTGGGAAACTCAGCTGTGGGTGTGTCTGTTCGTCCCCTACAATCCCTGATGTCAAAGGTGCTAAATTAGACTGAACTGAAGCCAGACTCGAACAGAAAACAGCCTCAGAGACTCCATCTCCAGCTGCTCCATCTCTGCACCCAGAGATATAATTATAACTCAATATAATTTCCCTCACAACTATAAATCAGTGACTTTTTAAATTATGGTCTGATGGGTTGTACCACTGTGAGGGTTGAAATGGAATAATCCAAATAATAGCAGCTTTAATTTCCCAGCTAACAATAAATAGATTATTTTTCAATGTGATTGCTGATCTATTTATACTTGACCAGGTGAGAACAATCAATGATCAGTTTTTTAACTTTGACAACTCAATGCTAAATAAATGTTTAATCAATCTTGACCATAAGTCATCTCCTGCTCCTGGTCTCCGAGGCAGATGAGTCCAGGGTGGCCAGACAAAGAGCAATTCAGACAATTCCCATTAAAGGAAATAAATCAGAAGTCCCACTCTGGAGTGGGTGTGAGTAGAGAAGTCAAATGCCCGGTAGCTGGATCTTAGCCCACGGGATTGGCCCAAACCGAAGATCTGAACAACCCCTACTGCCCTCCTTCAGGAGGTTTAGTTTACTTGAACCTTTCACTGGGGCACTGTCGGGATATCCGTAACTGAATCTGGCTTCTCTTTATTCTCTGATGTAGAAGATGGACAGATTAGAGCTCCCTGCCTGTAACAAATCCATCACACAGTCCTGTTCAGATCATGAAGTCAGAGCACCTGCTCACCATCACTCCCCGTCACCTCCACCCCCGCTCACTGCAGGTCACAGTACACTAGGGTCCAGGTGTGGATGGTTATTAGCTTCTTGACTCACCACAACATCTCTGAATATTTGTGAAAACCTACAATGATTGAAACTTATGACTGTCAGTTACTGAATATGTTCAAGGTTATTTTACAAATCCGGACTGAACCAGACACGGTGACAGGAAACTCATCGTTTATTTTCACGTTGATCAGAGATACAGAAAGAAACACAAAACAGTCCGATCCTCTGCTCTCTGACACGTTTCACTCCAACAACATGAAAACAGCCAAAATCTTCACTAATCTGTTGGTTTCTGTTGGACTTTTTCACAGAGCTCACTGTTCAGGTTTGACTCAAGATCTAATTTCTGGAACACTTCAGTCTTGAAACCTGCTGAAACTCTGCCATGTTCTGCTGTTTGGAACATCTTTGTTTGTATAAAGCATAAAGACGCATAGAAAATCGTCTCTGTGAAAACCTTTGATGTGAAAACCAAAACAAACAGACAAGGCAGCGCTCAAGTTTCCACGTGTAAGTGGAATGGACGATTGAATACTGAAAGGTATTAGCTGCTTCTGAGTGTTACAGATGAGTCATAATTTGCCCTCCTGTGAGTGCTGATCTGTGTGTCTGATGGAAAACAGACACACAGTGCGTCACATAAGGTGCAGCTCCTTTGAAACAAACGGATCCACCTTGCAGAGAGCGGCGATCAGAGCCGAGCAGGCCTGGGATCCTTTTCTCCGCACCATGTCGATCACCCGTCGGGCGTTATTCACCCTTCCATCCGCTCTGCCTAAATCAATTTCATCATCGATGATGATGCGGTGCTCCAGGAGTTTATCCAGCAGCCTGCTCAGGACAGCTTTGGACACACTGTCCATAAACCGAGAGCGAACGGCCATCAGCATCTCCTCTGCCGTGCAGTCAGCAGGGGGCTTTGACGTATCAGGACCCGGAAGACCTGCGAGAGAGAGGGAAGGATGGATTTATGCTGAGCGCAGATGTGAGCTCCGACCACAAGAGCCACAAGCAGTGTGTGGATGTGTTTACTGTAAGCAGGACTGAGGTCACTCAGTGTTATGGCATAGATACTTACGTTGTTGTGTATTACACACAATGGAAAGATGCCACACTGTGTTTCATTGTTCTTGTAACAGTGACAATAAAGAGATATTCTATTCAACGTTACACTGGACCTGAGTTTGAAGCTCCGTGTTTCTCATATAACAGCCATACATCGCGCATGAGTCTCACCTGAGTGTCTCCAGCTGAGCTGCTGATTCAGCACATCCACCTGCACTGCCTCAGTCTGACAGCCCACCTCCTTCATCCTCCTCCACGGGGCTCTCCCACTGACAGCCCACCTCCTTCCTGTCCTCCACGGGGCTCTCCCACTGACAGCCCACCTCCTTCCTGTTCTCCACGGGGCTCTCCCACTGACAGCCCACCTCCTTCATCCTCCTCCCTCCTGTGACCATCAACGATCATCTGGAAAACCTGCAGGCGGCACAGAGGACAAACTTAATGATCACCTCATTCAGGGCAGCGCACAGCTGTAAGGCGACTGCACCACCCAGTGTTTGTGGGTGAAGAGACTGACACAGCGTCTGTAGGGGGACAGAGTGGGACACAGCGATGACCCGGTTGCGGCTGTGACCGATGACATTAGAATATGTACATCAGTATTTCATTTCCTTCACATAAAAGTGCCCATCAGGGCACCAGCTGTACCTGTGCAGGTAACAAACAACGAAGTGACAACACACTCGAGTCTGTGCCAGTTAAACTGAACACATGCTGCCTTCCTGCTGCTACTCAGCATTGTAACTGCAGCTGATTTAATGACTTCAGTCAGCTCAGACTGGCTCTACTCCTGACATCACTCCAAAGACCAGAGCCATTTTATTTATAATTGCAATTATACTTAATGGAAATTAAAGGTTGTTATGGAACATTTTTTGATTTGGGAATAGATTATTGACTCTTCTGCTTAGGAAGACAAACTCATTCATAAAGAAACTTTCAATAATGAAGTCTTATGAGAACGCTGCTATTAACTTCTTTCCTCCAAACAACACAACATAGCCTCTAAGGGCTAAAATTGTGGTCATCAATATTTTATACTTGTAAATAAAACACATAGTTGTGAACTGAGTTTTCTAACATTGTAAACCAAAATATCTAAAGATTTTGTTCCGACAGCCAAACCCATCTGGTGGTTTACAAGGTTACAAAAGTCAGTTCACAAATCGCATTTGTTTTACAAGTACAAAATATTCATGGCCACTGTAACAGCTGGTGAAAAGCTAGTGTTGTACCGCTAAGCGGCGCTCTTGTAATTATAATGTCATTCACGGATTTTATTTCCTCTGTTTTTATTTTTATGTTTAACGTGTTAACATTTTCTTATTTGTATACAGTATATTGCTAGTTTGACACACGAAAGTCATCGATCAATAAGAAGGTTTAAGGTGAGAGATCACTTCCTGTTTAGGAAAAAGGTCAGAGAAGCTGCACATGATGATGGTCTTGACATGTGAATGCCAAGCTAAATATGAAATAATAAGTCCTAAGTTCCAAATACACCAGTGTGTCCACTTGCAGGACAAAGTGGTATGTTTGTTTATATTTTTCAAATTTTATATCTTTTAATGTTGAAATATAACTTTATTGTACATTTGAATTCACCAGTTCTACGGTGTGCCTGTGTACGTAAAGAGGAGCACAGTAAACATCAGTAAAGAAGAACTCTCGTGTCTCTTGTGTACATGTACAAGCGGGTGTTGTGCCAAAAACCGATTTCCAATGTTTCCGTGTGTTTTTTATGTGTAACATTGTTACGTATGTTGCTAAATAGACTTCAGTGAACAGGTATTACAAAGAGGTTATATACAAAATTTAAAAAATTACCTGTTTCTCAGTTATCTTTGTAGCTGTGCTATTGTACTTGATTATAATCAATCAGCTTCGTTTTGTCCACTTAAAATATGTTTACAGAACTATTTTTGCATTTGTTGCAATTTCAGCTGTCCTCTTGGCCAGATTACTCTCAAAAGAGACATTTTTAAAGTAAACAAGAATTTTCTTTAACTGCACAAATAAAGGATACAAAAGTCACTGCCAAAAAGTGATTGCGGCTTCTACCTTGCTACAGGAATGTTGTTTGTTGGTCAAGATGACTTGATATAATTCATGAGGGATATATTTGACATATGTTTCACATATTGTAGACCAACAAGTTATTTATAGCAGTTTAAATACAAGCAATCAGCATGCGAAATATCCCTGCCACCATCCGTATACGTGGATGAGGTAGCATGCTGTGCTACTGCCCCACTAGTTATTTTAATAAGCAATATTCTTAGCGCCCATTTTTCACCACTCTGAATTATCGTACTTTTCAAACCACTGAGCCCAACCCATTCCTACCAAAAGCAAAGCAAAACCAATTCTAGCATGCCACGGCACAGATGACCATTCATGCATGAGCAATACACACGACTGTCCCTCCCAAACAATTAAACCAAACGGCGCGGCTTGGCGAGAAATATTGATGGCTGGTAAAAAAATGGCCGATAATCCACCATATAAAGAAACTCACTTGGTCAGGAAGAAATACATTAAGAAACTAGCACCCCCCCCTGCCTCAAAACCCCGTCACAACTAACCCGTGAAGCAGAAGAAGAATATATATATATTAACGCTGCGCAGTTACCTCTGTAAGCAACACAAGACACAAAAATGGCATTTAAAAGTTCACTCATCCTTGAATATTTTGTCATCCTTCTACTCCTGTAAAAAGAAACACACATAAATTCATCCACCCTCTTGTTCTATCTAGGTGGAGGTTAACCTTAAGTCGTAGTCAAGTCTTGTCATCCTTTACCAGTCAGTCCGTTTGTTTTATTTCCAGTCTTTCATTCATTCATTCCTCCATTCATCCTTTCTTTGCTGATAGTGAAACCTGTCGTCGCATTTAGTTTCCACACTCAGCAAAATGACGTCATTTCAAAAGAGAAAGAAGAACTTGAGATCGGATTACCTCGGTGAATCCTTTTTTAGACAGGGACTCTCGTTTCTAATTGTCCCCATAAGTGTTTCCTCCAGAACCTGTATCGTGCCCACGTTCGCCACAGGGACACGTACTCTAGCGTTCTTTTACTTGTCTGAGTCTTTCGCACCCTAAACCCCTTCCACCACAAGATTACTCGGTGAATCCTTTTTTCTTAGACAGGGACTCTCGTTTCTAATTGTCCCCATAAGGGTTTCCTATGCGGAGAAACTCACTTACAACAATTTTCTCGCCGACGTGTAATGTTTGTAATTTCCAATGTGCAGATCTGCTTAAAGAAAAGATCCAGAAACAAAAATCAGTGCACTGTTCAAAATATAAAACAAAATAAAATGAAAGGTACCAAAAACAAAAATACAAACGCCCGGGTCTTAGGACTTGTCACTGAATATTCCTCCCATCAGTAAAAATGCCAAACCTAAACCTACACAGAGTCAAATCAACACCACCTCAACCTTTTCCTATTCCTAAACCTATATGTTTTGCGTTCGTGAAACAAAATTGAACCGTTTCCATATTAAGTAATTCTGAGTCAAAAATGCCAAACCTAAACCTACACAGAGTCAAATCAACACCACCTCAACCTTTTCATATTCATAAACCTACATGTTTTGCGTTCGTGAAACAAAATTGAACCGTTTCCATATTAAGTAATTTGAGCTCTTGAAATGTTTTAATTCTCTTAATTCTGCTAGTTTATCTCAACACTTATTCAATGACTTTTATTCAACTGCTACTTGGTCACTCCAGTTTTACCTGCTCAAATTGCCTAGAGTTCAACAAAGTCTAGATCCTAGTTATCATGAAACTTGAACGGGTGTACGATGATTTACTTACAGTAATTTAGAATCATCACTCAACCCAACTCTACTACTGGCACTGCGTGACTTTTCTCACCCTGGAAACCAGAACTTAGTACAGAACTTTAATACCTCAGGCAATCGTGTCCAGGGCTGGCCCCCCTTTCTCCTTCTTTGTCCGTGTGTTCCTCCTTTTATTAAATCTCCATCACAATGATGTGGCGCTCTGAAATAAGACTCACACTGTTAATTCATCGTTTTCACTCTGCACCACTGCTCAGGCTGTTTTCTTTTCTTTTTAGTGTACAGTAAACAATTGAGTCGAGGCCTTAAGCCCCAGATATCTCGCACAGGCATCGTTTTCATAACCAAACCGCTCGGGACTCTGCTCCCCAGACCACACAAATGCCCTCTGGGCTTATTATTATTATAGCAGATTCTGTATTTGACTTTGTTGTGTGCAGCATTGAGCCTTTGTCAGTAAAGCATTCTTCATTGCAGCAGCTGGAGCATTATGTGTCACTTCTTAGTGAATTGAATCAACATTTTGATTTTGGTGCATGGGTGTGTATCAGTTTTCACTCCACTCAACGAGTGCATAACACGCGCGGACAACCCACACTCCTAGCCCGCCGCACTCCAGCCCCCACACACGAGTCTGCACATTATCGAACAGAAAGTGTTCATGTGAGCGGGTGTATTGTTCTCCTTCAATTCTAATGCGCCTGCAGAGTGTCTGTGTTTGGGTTCGTTTGTATGTTTGGTCCCATCACCTTCCTGTTCTGTCCGATTCTAAGTCAAAAACCACGCCTTGAAGCCCTTGCGACAACCCTGGCCGCCACGAGCCAGGCTCCTCCGACCCCTCCTCTTTGGACGTTGTTTGCAATCCGTTGTTGCACGACCCTGCCAAGCCACTCTTCTCCCTAATCCCTAGACACCTGACCCTTTGCCCTATCTGTGCTTACATCTTCCTGGTTTGCTCTGCTGCTGTATGGGAGTTTGCGTCATGTTCACGAACCCACAAGACCTCTGCACGCCAGCAAGCTCGTCACTATTTAGATCCTGCATGTGATAACTCAAGTCAGGGACACGGCACCCAGTCATCGTCTCCCACCATAGCTTGACACTGGAGGCGTTTAAAACCCCGGAGATAAAAAAGAAAAACATCAACTCTGAATTTACTCTCCTATATAATGCATATAAATAACATAACTATACATAACACTTTACTGGCCTACCACATCAACACGCCCACCAACCGGCCAACAAACGGACCGACCGGAGAAATACTCACTCAGGAATCGGACGCCTCCTGCTCCAGCAAGCTTCCACCTGATTTCAAGTCCTGTATGTGAAACTCGTGGGCAGGCGTCTGTGCACCGGCGCTGTAAGCTCCGCTCCGGTTGGAAGTCAGGGTGGAGACCCCTTTAAGTTCCGCTCTTGTTTGCAATGCTGTGCAAACAGCCAGGTCGCTGGACTCGCCGCTCCTGTGTCAGCGCAGAGCAGACACACTTTGCTCCCCTCCCCCTTGTGTTTAGATGTTGCGCTGTCACGTGACCTGACTTACACGCTTTGGGGGTTGTTAAGTTGTTTACATATTATTTTCACCCAGTTTTGTGTTTTTGAGAATTTTAATTGTAATTTTTGTATTATAGTTTCTCAACAGTACTTGTATTAAATTGTTTACTGGTTTGCGTGATTTTTGTATTATAGTTTCTCAACAGTACTTGTATTAAATGTTTACTGGTTTGCGTGAACATTTTGTTTGTGGCGATCGTGGCTCAAGAGTTGGGAGTTCGTCTTGTAATCAGAAGGTTGCCGGTTCAAGCCCCGGCTCGGACAGTCTCGGTCGTTGTGTCCTTGGGCAAGACACTTCACCTAGTGGTGATGGCCAGAAGGGCCGATAGCGCGATATGGCAGC
>NW_024583920.1:10016-17855 GCF_018398535.1 Haplochromis burtoni
CTCGCTTCTGTCCGTCTGCCCCAGGGCAGCTTTGGCTACAACTGTAGCTGCCTCCACCAGTGGGTGGATGACTGGGTGTGTAAAGCGCTTTGGGGGGGCTAGTGAAAGCACTATACAAATACAGGCCGTTTAAGATTTTTTTTCTAAAGAATAAATAAATTAACTAAACCACCGCAGCAGACCCGATGGCATTTTCATGCTTTGCAGCATCATTTATTCTTACAATAATCACACGGTTGCTGTAACAGTACATTCAGTGCCTGCTGCTCTCCCGCTGGCAGTCATGCACATCACAACCAACAACAACACAAGCAGAGCAGGTTTTAAGCCGACGAGGTGTGATTGTAGAGGGGTGCAGGTAGGGCTGTGATATGACCAAACTCTCATATCAGGATATAAGACGTCTGTCGTCCTGATAACGATCACAAAAATGTAACATTTTCTGTGAAATTCTGTGAATCTCGGGCAGCTCGACTTGCGTGAAGTGTTTACAGCTGCGCGTCGTGCAGCTGGAGTCGAGTGTTTTAACTGATGCATGAAACGATACATTTTTAGACACAAGTTGTAACAGCTGCCGTCTTCTTTGTGAGTTTTTATTTCACATCGTGCTGCGGGGAGAAGCCTGTTCTAACGTTTGAGTCTACGGTTTATTTTTTAGCACATGTCAGCATTTTTTGGCTTCTCATCTGTAAATATTCTGCATACTCTTTCACGTGATTCAATTTATTTTGAAAAGTCTCAACAGGATCTTCAGAAGAAAATGAATGGATAGACTGGCATTTGTTCTAGAAATCTGAGCTGTTGGTGTGTCCTTGGATTGTGTGGTAATAATATTAGAGCTGAATCGATAGCTGTGCGTGTTCATGGAGCTTGCGTTTTCACCTGCTGGACATCTGATCATACCTGACAAGTTTAACTGTCTTAAGAACATTGCAGAGGCCTTATTGACAGTATATATCATTGTTGTGAGGAGACCATAAATAGCATTTGCATTTTCTGTTGTACAGTTCATTTGTTGCTATCGAGTTCTTGTTATGGATCAAAGGTGTCTTTTTTATTTCAAAATAGCTAATAACTATTCACTGATAGCTGCCAACATCTGCAAACAAATGTAATTCTATAAAGTTGTTCTATATAGTGTGTAACTGTTCATATAGAGCAGGGGTCCCCAATAACCGGTCCACGAGGGCCGGTGTCCCTGCAGGTTTTAGATCTCACCCTGGGTCAACACACCTGAATCACATGATTAGTTCATTACCAGGCCTCTGGAGAACTTCAAGACATGTTGGGAAGGTAATTTATCCATTTAAATCAGCTGTGATGGATCAAGGACACATCTAAAACCTGCAGGGACACTGGCCCTCGTGGACTGGGATTGGGGACCCCTGATATAGAGTGTTATTAAATTTATTACTAATGCAATCATATGGCACACTGACTTCTGAGTAAATTTTAGATGCCACTCATCATCAGAAAGGTTATAAACAATACAAAAGCCTGTATTTAATTTATCTGCTGTATCTGAAGGTACCCCGCTCACATTGAGAATTGAAGTACAGGGTATTCTTATGGAATACCTCGAGGTATTTCTCTGGCTGTCCATGTTTATAGACATAAACTGCAGTGACAGGTATGATTTATTGGGCAATGGCAATGTACACAAACTGACACACATGTCATCCTAAGCACATGCACACACTATTCAGTCCATACTTGTATAAACTCTTGCACAGTGTACAGCAAATATCTGTTAATCACAGATCATGTAGCGCACACGAAGGCTTCCTGGGTTTGGGACTTTATTGATGGTGTTAGCAAAGCATCAATGAAGCCACTTTTCCTCCTCAAGAACACAATAATTGGAAAGTGTTACAATGCCATCAGCAGGTTCTCACCGCAACAGTAAAGTTGATGAGCAATTTTCTCAGCCACACCAAGCGCATAGTTACAGGCATTCTATCAGACATTCATTCAAGTTTATGAAAAGCAAGCAGCACAAGTACAAGAAAAAACAAAAGAGCAAAGTGCATCTGATTTGTGGCATAACTGTGGGAAAATGCATTTTCGGATGTTATCAGTCCATCAATGGGCGTTGTCAGCAGTTATCAGCCCCATAACTGTGGCTCCGATTGGCCCTCCTGCACCTGCTAGCAGGCTCAGCAGGTCGTTATCACCAATCAGTGAGCCGGATCGCTGTGTCGCTGTTGGAGAGACGATGATCAATCCAGATCCAGTACAGACAGAATCTATTTTGATACAAACTGGTACAAAACTGGAAGCTGTTTTATCTTTGTTTTAAATACACGTGGCTGCTCCTTAACAATATTCAGCTAGAGGACCACATTACAGGTGTGTGTGTAAACATGAAACATCTGAAGTGTGTGGAAAATGACTACGGCACACCTCAGGACAAACAAGATAATAATGAAAACCATCAGTGGTGCTGTTACATTTTCATATCTACAAATGAAGTCCTCACTTCCCAGCTTCATTCAGACTGGTTCACCTGTCCCCACACCAGTCACACCACTGGCTGAGAACATGATAATGTGACTTGCAGCAATTTTGGTTCAGAGACAGCAAACAGTAAGACAAAGAGAGAAGATCTCAGCCTGTGGGATTCACTGAAAGATGTCATATAAATCCTCAGCACCATCCACAAACATTTGCATTATGTGCAAAGAACATGGAGAACATCGGCGTATGAACACAGCAGTACTTGTGTATATTGCAAAACCTGCATTAGGAAAACACACAAAAATCTATCCACCTTCCAGAGAAGTGGACTGTAAGAAGCTAATCATTATTTATATTCATAAATGTTGGGATTTCAGATTTCTTTCAAAATAGCTCATAATTGCTGTGAAATAGATTTTATATTTGCTTGTTTTCTTTTTTGTTTTTTCCCATAATCCTTGTCTTTCTATAGCAAACCTGCTATAAGACGGCTCGGCCTGAGTCAGAGCTACATTTACCAGAGGATCACAGACCCATGCAGTAAACACAAGAGAGATAAACATGTTTGTGAACACAAGTTTGTTCTTACACATTTATTACTTAATGCCAGATTATTCTGATCTCATTTTAAAATGAAACATGTCCACGTAATGACTGCATTAACCTCATGGACCTGAGGGCAGGTTTAGGATATATTGTTCATTTCTCCAAGATATTTCAGATTGTTCGGACCTAAAAAGTAAGAATTATCTTTGAATGGTGTTTTTGTATTTATTTATTTCTAAATGCTTAGACTGGCCAAAATGGAAAGGATTAGAAATGAGTACATTGCAGGCACAGCTCAGGTTTGAAAGTTTGAGAGCCTGAGACAGTTTGTACATGTGCACAGAGGGTTAGTGGATATATTGGAAAGAGGAGGATGAAGATGGAGCTACCATCACCAGCATGTCTCCATATGAGGGCAGTGGGTCTCAGGTGGTTAAAATATATAATAATGAAGTATAATAATATAAATAATATAAATAATGAAATCTCATGTGATGTTGACAGGTGTTGTTAGTGTTTGTATTTTCTGTAAATGTCTTTTTATTAGAAATGCTTTGTTCCAGACAGACAGGGAGTTGCTCTCAGGCTGTCCAAGCAAATCCACGACTGCAACAGGAGACTGAAGAAGATTGTAACGGAGTCCAACAGTCTGCAGTGGCCACCACAGTCCATGGTCTTCACATCACAATTTCAACATGTCTGTGAAGTCTCCTTGCCCTTGTACTCATGCCTTGATGAACAAGTAGGTAGAGTTCAAATGTGGCTTTTCAGGGAATTTATAAGCGCAATTTACTGTTACTGCTGCTGTTTTTGTTTTGTCAGGTTTTTTCATGAATATTTCTCAGACAGAAGAAGGTGATATTCCAACGGACCTGAAAAGGAGAGCCGTCGATGCCTCACATTTGAAGACCAGAGTAGCTGAAGAAAAGCTCTGACTCCAACGTGAGATGGACGCTGTGATTCATCACCTCCACCAGCAACACACTTACCTGGATTCATCAATAGACGACACTCAGGACCCTGGCTCCACAGCTGATCTTCTTCACAGCATTATCCAGTTAGAGAGGAAACTGTATAATGCAATAACGATGTTCCAGCGTCATGTTGCCTCCACATGCTTACCTGCCACAGTTCAACTCAGTGTCTCAGACAGTCATGTCACCTGATCTGCATATTTTGCTGTACGATGACGTCATCGTGACATTGACGACGAGGGCGAGAAAAACTCGTTTTTTCCTGCAGATGGCGATCTTGCAACATGTTCAGAGAGCTGACACTTTGATGATGCTGGTCTACTCAACATACTTTTAGCCTGGGTTGGACTATATATGAGCAGCTTCCACTCTGGTTTGCACTGTTAAATACACTTGTTGGATTTCACTTGGAGAAGTTGAAAAAGATGACAGCAGATTGGGACTGAATAATCAATCACTATCAAGCCAATAAAGACAAAAATGCTGATTTTACAGGAACCTTGTTGGAGAAGCTGTAAAGACATGAAACTGGTGGAGATCCCAAACCAGTGGATAGTGCTGATCAGCAGTTATTCCAAAAAAAGCTGTTTTTCATTTGAGACTAAATGACTTTGTCCTGATATAATGAAGATGTTGTTTTTGAGCCCCTGTATTAAAAGTAGTTTAAAGTCAGCTTGAGTTTGATGTCTTTATGTCAAAGCTGCTCATGATGTTGAGCTGCTGATGGAATAAAAACAGTGAAAAATCTCCTCAATATAAAAGCATGTAGTCCAGACTTAAATGTAGCCTGTTGTTAGCTGAGGTCCACACACAGTGTTTGACAGTGTAAACTGTGTGAAAGGGCTGCTGGTGGAGCTCACTAGGATGAGCAGGTGACCATGTGCCACGAGGTGGAGAGCAGCTGGCCTGGTTTGATTCTGACCCTGGCCACGCCCCCTTTCTCTCTGCTTTGCTGTCACTTATCTTCACTGCTCTGTCCAATAAAGCTGAAAAAGGCCCCAAATCAAAGAAATCTGCTGCAGCCTCTGAAATGTCTTCTGTTTCTGTCATGGTCCCTGTGCCTCCCCGGCCAGCCCAGTGTGGCCACAAGTGTTTGTTGTTTTTCTCTCGCTCTGTCTCTCCTACCTGTCTGCCTGGGCGGAGCTCTGATTGGGCTCCTGCCCTTGGCCCACGCACCTGCAGCTGATCTCGAGCGAATTGCAGTTCTCTGGCTCTTAAGGCTGGGGCTCTGAGCTATTCGTCGCTGGAATATTGAATAACTCTCGTTAGTATTGCCTGGCTTCCTTGCGATTCTACTGTTCCCGTGTTTTGCCTTCGACTTACCCTCGTCTGTGTAACAGGTTTGACTGGATCAGCCCTTTTGTGACCCCTGGACCCCGTGAGTAGGAGAGTGAGCTGAGCTGCTTGTGTGGAGACTGTTTGGACGAGGAGCAGAGCAAGTGCGAAGAAGTGTGTCTCCCCAGCCTACTGATCCCCGGGACCCTGGTGTTTCCCCCCCTTCACGTGTATATAGTGCACCGGTGTGATTAATAAAGTGTCGTTGAGCTGTGCTACCTCAGTCTGCGCCTGAGTCCGTCCACCGCCGTGACAGTTTCCTTCCCGACGGCTTTTTCACCGTCAGGCTATTAGCATTTTTTATTGTGCATGAGTTGCCGTATTTTACTATTTTTAATATTTTAATATTGTACAGTGTTTTTGTTCTTATGGGTTTATTGCATGTTTTTATTGTATTTATTGTTGACTTGTCCTGGAAAGACTCCGCCCCTCCCTGATTATGAACTTGACACACCTGGGGTGTCTAAGAGGGCCTGGCAGGTCAGGTGAAAGAGGGCAGCAGACGAAATAGGAGCGGCAGGTGACGGCCGCAAGCGGCGGCAACGTTGGCGCTGGAGCACGGGGTTGGTGCAAGTTGGCGTGCAGTACGTGGCGAGGGCATACGACGCTCAGCGAGCGGAGAGGAAGAGGGAGCTGTGTTGTTGCTGGAATGGCTGGAGGCCAGAGGACGCTACGGTGGGGAATTAGTTGGCAGTGGGACAGCGCCCTACCTCCAACGGCGAGACCATAGTGCTGGTGTGCTACAGAAAAGCAGCGGGCAGCGTTAGGAGCTCTGCCCATCCCGGCACGTCGGAGCAGAGAGACTGGCAGGACGGCCGAGGACGCCGCCGGGTTTTCCTTGCCCCGCTCTGATTAACTGTATTTTAACGTTGTGGTTGTCGCCACCGGACTTTTAGTGACTTAACGCTGTGGCGTTTTAGTTGTCACCACAAGGAGGCACTGTTTCATTCTAAGGGCACATAAGCTCTCTGTCTCTCTCTCTCTCTCTCTGTCTCTCTGTCTCTCTCTCTGTCTCTCTGTCTCTCTCTCTCTCTCTGTCTCTCTCTCTCTGTCTCTCTCTGTCTCTCTGTCTCTCTGTCTCTCTCTGTCTCTCTCTCTCTGTCTCTGTCTCTCTCTCTGTCTCTGTCTCTCTGTGTCTCTGTCTCTCTGTGTCTCTCTCTCTCTGTGTCTCTCTCTGTCTCTCTCTGTCTCTGTCTCTCTCTCTGTGCGCGTAATCGCGAGCCCTGGATCGTTGAGCTATCAGCGTCAGTCGCTCAATAGTTTGAGAATCAGAATCTGAGTTGTTTCCGTCTGTTCGTCTATAACTAAGGTTTCTGTGTACAGATCTTTCCCTACCTGCCTGTCATCTCATGGAGGAGTGTTGGGATTTGTGTAACCCAGTTGTGGAGAGAGCAGAGTGATTCTTTGGAGCACGTGTGATCCCCTTCCTTTCCCTCACGGACCCCGGAGCCCTGGCCCCCCCTCCCCTCCAGCACGTTGTATATAGTATCAACTGGTGTTGTCTGTATCAATAAACTGTCTTCAAGGATTTCTGGTCTACGCCTGAGTCTGTTAACTAAACGTGACAATTTTGCTCTACAAGGGCCTGATATCCACTTACAAGGACATTATACTGCTACTGTTCTATCACACTTTTAAACGAGTATCGTCATATGTGGCTCTTATTTTTCTTAAAAACAAAAAAAGGTAAAAAAAGAAACTGGCAGTTCTTTGTTTTTACATTCATCGGGCCCCAATATGTCAAAATATCAAGGAGAAATTAAAAATGCTGCTGTGGAAGAGTTCAGGTCTTAGGACTTTAAAACAAAAGTTTTAAAATCAGATCAGTGGTCGAACCCAAAAGCCACAGGAACATCACAAGTCTATAATTTTGATGTACTCGGAAGAAGAGCTGATGAAAAGGAAACTCACCCTGAAACTAATGTAAGGTAGGTTATAGCTGTGCCGGAGCAACATAAATATCACCACTCAGTGTCCAGCGTGATGATATGTGCAGTATTGGTCTCAGTGCGCCTCTTGGGGTAAAGCTGCTCA
This sequence comes from Haplochromis burtoni, assembly GCF_018398535.1. Classification (NCBI taxonomy): domain Eukaryota; kingdom Metazoa; phylum Chordata; class Actinopteri; order Cichliformes; family Cichlidae; genus Haplochromis; species Haplochromis burtoni. Next base: position 17,363 of record NW_024583920.1, read on the forward strand.
TTTATGCACGTGAGCATGTGCATATAACAGATTTGTTACCTGGACAAAAGGTTTTTGTAAGTCTGGTCCTGCTTATGTGAAAGAGAATTGCATTAAAACACCGTGTTTCTCTGCTCCAAGTCACCGGCAGCTCTTTCCCACTGTCTGATGTCCATTATAGCCTCTGCTTCATAATGTCTGACAGTGCAGACTGTTCAAACTGTCTTTAAAATGGGATTTATTTGGTAGATACCAGACCATGCAATGTTACTGACTGAATAAAGATTTTTTTTACCTTTTTACCTTTTTAGCTAGATGTCAAACATATGAAAGACTCTTAAGCATAATTAAACTCACCTCCCATCCAAGAAGTTTCTTCTGTTCTAAGACCAATTGATGGAGAGTCCCAGATCTAAGCCCTAATGGCAGTTGTCCCTTACGAGGGTCATATGATTAGGCAGATAATCTATAATGGGTCAGTGGCAGCTGTGACTCGCTTTGGTCTCTACTTTTT
>NW_024583920.1:17909-19097 GCF_018398535.1 Haplochromis burtoni
ACACTCAGCGTTCTATTGTTCAAACGCTGCTGGAAGAAGAAGAACAGAGTAATTCCAGATGTTTGTATTTCAACTAAACGGGGCAATTAGAAGAAATAAACCATCGGGCAGCCTTCCAGCTGTTTGAGGAGAGATTTGGGGATTTCCGAGGTGCACCTGAATGCAGCGTCGGTCTTTTTCTCTGAAGTGTAGCTGTGGAGACCGCAGTGTGTTTGTAACAGGGCCGTGGTTTGTGGACCCCTCTCTTCGCGCTTCCTTCTTTCTCAAAGTTTCGTGAACTTTGTGTTGCATGTAATCGTCTCAGTGTGAAGCTCCATCTGAAGGTAATGTTAGCAGCCTGTAATGCTTTCATGGCTAACATCAGCTGTGTGCAGCTTATATCCAGCACAAATTTGCCGCTCCATAGTTCACGGCTACAGGACTCACAGCAGGACCAACGAGGCCGAGCGCTAAACGCTCTTCCTCGTTTTAGTGTTTGTGTCTGTAGACATAATAAGTCAAACTAGTTGTGGTATTACAATTTTTCCATGTTGAAGCCTGGAGTTCAGTATCCTATTGTCAGTTTCTGGAAGTTTAGTTATTGCTGAGTTCATCTACAGTAATAGTTTCAGTAAGAATTATTATTTTCATCATCTTTAAATGTTATGGTGTGACGAGTGGTCTCCTGGAAATGGCAGAGATTAGAAAGAAAACAGGTTTCTATTTCCAGTTTTCTTTATGTCAGGATGTTACTGCGCATGCACAAAGGCAGTGAACGGTCCAACAGCAGGTTCGTCATGAATAAATGAGGCTTCAATAACACCAAGGACAGGGAGACAAGGGAGAAGTAAATGAATTACGCAAATCAGTGAAGCATTTGAAAGAGTCCAAAAAGTTGTGGATGTTATTTCTCATCCACAAAATTCTTACATTTTTATTATGGGTAAAGCACAAAGTTTGAAAGAAGAGGAGAGAGACAGAGAAATAAGTCAACATGATGTGGTAACTGTAAAATGATTCATTGATGATGGTTTCACATGACCAAGTAGTGCGTTATACTGTCATGGAATATGGATTTTCTCCAGCGTCCTTGTACAATAACTTATGTTATAATTACTTCATTTGTTGAAGTGAAAGCATACCATATTTTTTAGCTGGAAACAACATGTTTATGTAATTACCAGTTAAAAGAGAGAGCGAGGATTGCGG
>NW_024583920.1:20095-21431 GCF_018398535.1 Haplochromis burtoni
AGTAACTGAGTTACAAGATTCTAAAAGTAATTAATTACTTGAAAAGTAACTATTGCATTACTTAAAAATAAATCCTTAACCCTCTGGGGTCCAGGGCATAATTGGCCATTTTTAACTACTGATTTTAACTCTACATTTCACCTTTACAATCTATGTACTTTGCCTTTTTTGATATCATTCTTTTCAGCACAACCTCACGTCTGAATTTACAGTTATGTTTTCATTTTGACATACTGTATTACCACAATTGATCTAAAATCAGACAAAAAAACATAAAATCAGAGTAGAAAAAAGTTATATTTTTTACTGTAACAACATATTTAATGAATCATATTTCATAACTTTAAATGCAAATATAAATTGTCAATTATAAAATCCTGTGCAAAAGTTTTGCAAACAACTTTGTTGTTTACCCCTTTTTAAATAACCACTTCAAACTATTTACAGAACAATCAGCTGTTCTGCATTCAATAAGATGCCACACAAATTATTTGTGCCACTCCAAAAAATTAGTTTCTGTCCACTATGAAGGAGACCATCACAACCTGCAGGTCTGGCAGCAGCAGGTGTATCACTCCTGTTTTTTTTTGACTTGGAGACAGCAGTCATCTCATTGTTCTGACGCACAACACAAAACTATCCACAACACTACACACTAACTACACAAGATGCTAGCGCTGTCGTTAGACAGTAAACATGATGAAACTATTGAGGGATAGCTTGGCTGTTTGGAGGTGATTCTATAAACAGAGATGAATTCTTCTTAACCTCTTAAGCCCCAAGGGGGTTTTCTGAACTTCCTACTCGAAAATGTAATGCCCAAATTTAATTGATTATTTCTCTGCAATTACAAACTCTGTCCTTACAATCTTGGTATCAAAATAAAGCTAACACTTGAGAGATTTCATCAGAGGTTTAATATTGAAGCAGATATTACTGTGTCAAAGTTACTGAGACTGGAACACAGAAAAAGTAAGTAGATCCTCATTGGCAAAATGAATTGTGATGAACGTGAGTGATACCCAACGATATTTTTATGCACTCTTTTATGTAACACTTACTTAGACTTAGACTTAGATCCTCCCGCACTGATCGGTGCATCGGGAGACAAGAGAATGCCATCGGACTCAGTCCATTGGAGCAGTTGCTGCTTCATCCCATGACAGTTCGACTGAGCGTAAGTCTTTAAGGAACGTACTCCTCCATGTTTTTTGGGGTCTTCCTCGCCGTCTCTTTCCATTCCTTGGGTTCCACTGAACTGCGACACGGGCGGGTCTTGGGTCCGGCGAATCTTAACCGACGCTTGGTGACTTGGACGTGGAACAGCTCTAATCCC
>NW_024583920.1:22721-36872 GCF_018398535.1 Haplochromis burtoni
GAAGATAAAATATTCAGTATTTGGTAAAGTTAAAATTCACATCAGCAGTAATTGTTAAGTCAATTGGAGTTTGCTAAAATTAATATTGAATTGGTGTGTAACTTTGCCAAAAGAATGTCAGAGTGTAGGTTTTTTCTGACCATCTCCTCAGTTGGATCAGGAGTGACTTGTTTAGCTGCATAAATCTATTAGCTATTAAATAACAGAAAGATGAACTGAGCAAGAAGAACAGTCTGAGGTTTCTCTGTTTAATACTCCATTTTATTCTAGTCTGTTACATTAGTTGCATATAGCAACAGCTTAGCAACCACACTTCCTGTCATTTCCACTTCTCCGAACTCACATATGGGACAAATGCTAAACCACTAACTAAACAACCGCTAATAGAAACATGGCAGTAACCACAGGAAGTGCATCATTTTGATGAAAGCACCTCTTGTGTTGACACAGGCAAGTATGTAGAAATGGGTCTTTGTGGGTTTCAGTCAGGGTGGTCTGATCTGTTACTTTCTACATTACGCACAATACAGTAAAAAGCTTCTATGAAACTGAATCTTCCAAAATGTGCTTTAAATTAAAAATGTACCAAGTTGGTATTAGCAATGAGCCAACATTCAGTCCATAGTTAGAGATGATGTGAGGTTCTTAAAATGAATTTTAATAAAACATCCTGTTAAAACTGTATATCTATTTAATAAGGACATGGTCATTAAAAGCACATGATGCTGAATCTGTGCAGAGATTAAAAAAGAAAGGTTTCTCTACTTTAGTCACATTCAGTTCTCTTACACGTTAAGACGGTGGATCCTCTTTGAATCCTGGATCAGCCAAAATGTTTAAACAATTTATTCACACATGTTGAATTGACTTAATGTTAATTAACAGAAACTTCCAGTCACAGTGAATCAGTGTTTGTCAGTAAATGTACTTTGTGTGTTTGTGTGTGTCCTGACCTACAACTTCATGGCTCCATCTAGTGGACTGATAGTAGAAGTATATCAGCTGATGGCAGCTTCCTCTGCCTCACACTGCTGTCTGACTGCATCCAGCTGACACTAAGATGAAGCAGGAAAGACGTAGCTGATATCTGGACAGCACACATGATGGAAAGCAGGATTTCAGTTGATGTGCACATGAATGATTTGTTTCCTCTGCAGGTAGAAAGTGTGTGTGAGCTGAGCAGCATGGATCAGTGTGAGGACAGAGAGGAGGGAGCCCCTCCCTCTAAAAGCACTCTGTGTGGGGAACATGAGAGCCAGACCAAAGCTCAGAGGTGAGATGACCATCTCTAACTGTCCATGACTCTTCTCCATGTCACAGCTCAGCACTCACATCACTGCTCCATCATTACTCACAGGAACCAGCCTGGACCTGAATCCAATCAATTTAAAACACACCAACTCTCTGCTGCAGAGAAGTGAAGTATTAGGAACTCTCAGCAAATTAACTGCTTGATGTTGTTGGATATAAACTGCAGTGCAAACATGTAATTCTGTCAATGACATTCAAACTATTCAAGTGAAAGAAAAAACTAAGTTTCCTGCACAGAAATTATTTTTATTCATAAAACAGCCCAAGCATCATTTTAGTATTTTTTTTCTTTGAACCTTCTTAAAAAAAAAAAAAAACATTTTTCCCATGATTGATTATACTGTAAACTCAGGCAACATTTTTAAATCTGTTTGTGACAGAAAACAGCAGCACACTGCTGTGTATGACTTCAATGATAATGGGTTTCTTTCAGGAAATAAAAACACATTGAGGTTTGTTTTCTGAGGAAACCAAATGTGAGCTGTTCCAGTCAATCAATAGTCAATATAAACATTTAAATTGGTCTTCAAGCAAAACAGTGATCCAGATTTTATCTGAAGTGATTCTTCATCATTTCCAGGCATTACGAAGCAAAATCCAGTCCAACAAGGCACTCTCCATTTTACTCCACTCTGAAAATCCACCAAATAAAAATGTAACTCCAATCTGTTAAAATGTTGAAAAGACAGTTTCGTCTTCATCTACATGTCCATTAAATCTGTTCCAATCACAACTCTATTTACCCTGGACATACTCTTTTCCATTTCATTGAGCATACTCCAGAATTTGTCTTTATTTTCTAAATCATATGCACTGACATTATCACCCCTTGGATTTTTAACTTCAAATTCCTCCCTCAAGATTTCCTCGTGGCCTTGCTTTTTTTCCCGGTCATAGTTAATACATTTGAAGTCCTCACTTTCACATCCACCCTCCAGCCTTTCCTTCTCTCTCACTTCCTCCTAACGTGCCTCCCCTTTCTCTTATTCCTTTTTCTTCATCTAGCAGTATCACAGTTTTGCACATCTGTAACCGGAAGGTCGCTTGTTCGATCCCCGGGCTCTCTGTCCTGGTCGTTGTGTCCTTGGGCAAGACACTTTACCCTACCGCCTACTGGTGTTGGCCAGAGGGGCCGATGGTGCGATATGGCAGCCTCGCTTCTGTCAGTCTGCCCCAGGGCAGCTGTGGCTACAACTGTAGCTGCCTCCACCAGTGTGTGAATGTGAGAGTGAATGAATAGTGGCATTGTAAAGTGCTTTGGGTGCCTTGAAAAGCGCTATATAAATCCAATCCATTATTATTATTATTATTAGAACTGATCACAGCCACAGAAACAGCAATTTGAAATGACAACATTGCAGATGTGGAAGCAGAGCAACTACGGACCAAAGTTTCAGCCTGTTTCAGCAATGCAAAGCCCCCTGAATCTAACATCACATGGAGGACAGGAAGGCACTCACATCATTGATGACAACAACATTATCATCCTTCCAGCAGACAAGGGTAGGTGACACGTTTGCTAAACCAGAAAGACTATCATAAGAATTTTGTCACTGCTAGTGATGAAAATACATGAGGCCCAGAAAGTGGCTACAGGAAGAGGGTGACAGATTGTCTGAAGCAGTTAGAACAAGACAATGCTATTGACCGGACCTCATACCACAGGCTATACCAAGAGGAATCTACACCAAGTTTCTGGCTTCGATCCTCAACCTCAGCACTCCACAGTCTATTTACACCCACAGGCCAGTGGACACTCTTTTAATGGTGAGGATGTACACATCCTGGGCAGTCATTGTGCAAATGTAATGTTTATATGTTTATAAGATTGGGGATTGGGGAAACCTGCAGTCAGCTGAGACTGAAGAAGTCACCTGGATGAGTGATGAAACGTTTCTCCCATTTAAAACACTGCATCCAGATGACCGAATCAACCTTTTGGGACACAGATATTTGCTTCCAAAAAGGGACATTAAACACCTGAAAACTCTTAAAAGAGGCAGATGTCTTAGAAACAAGCAATCTTGTCTGCTTTTCCTTGTGCTTCCCTGAACTGATTTTTCAGTTCACTGTTGCATTGCAATTCAGTGCATTCAGTGGGGACACTCCACATCAGCTGAGAGGAGGTCTGCAAGCAGCTGGGAAGTGTCACCGCATGCCTCCAAGTCAGCAAATCACGTTTCAAACTCCCATTGCAGGACTTCAATAGCAGACAGATGAGTTTTGCATAGTTTCAGTTTTGTGGAGAAGGCTTTCACACTCTCATAGGCCGCTATAATGAGCTGTCCAAAACCTGGCAGCTTTAAGTTCAGAATGTTTAGCTCCTGTGTAATGTTCACAAGGAACGCCATTATCCATTTTGAATCATCCAATTCAAGAACATCCAGTTTAGAACTTCAATGAATATCTAGAATTTAGCTTTTAACTCAAAGAATCTCCTCAACACACCCCGTTCCAAGGTAATGCACATCAGTAAAGTGCCATAAAATCCCTCAATTTCCTTCAAAAATGCCCTGAACTGGTGGTGTTGTAAACCTCTGGACCTGATGTAATTTACACGTGTCAGGATTACAGACATGACTTCAAGCATTTTCTGCACAGTGCTTGTTGATGTTTAATGCAGTGCAGAGCCATTGCTGGATCTGGATCTTTTGCTTTGGTTTGGCCATACATGGAACACAAACGTAGCTCTTCTGTCAACTCTCCATGAGCCAGGAGTATGTGACATCTGCTTTGACGTTTACTCAGGATATGTATTTTGAATCTTTCTTCAGTGACTTAGGAGAAAACAGATCAAACACCCAGTGTAGCAATATTAATTCCCATTCCTCTATGTTGTAGTTTACTGAAAGTATTAGATATCCCACAATACTGATGTTAATGTTGGTTATTGAAAAAGTGTTGGTTTTTTTGATGCTTTAGATTGTGACACTTAAAGTTAGTATAAAATTGATTTCATAAGTTATTGTACATATGAAAAAAATCAGAGGTTGTCAAATGAGAGGTACTCACAGAGTTTTCATGGACTGGCGCCCCAGTTACCTGTCAGCTGTAACGTACTAATCAGCCTGGTTTGGAAGGCTGATGTTAAGGTGCTGGAAGAGAGACTGGCCAGTTACTGAATGTTAAATACATTTTTTCTGTTTTTTTTTACCAACTTCTACTTATTCACATGTTACTGAAGCAGTGATACGCAACACTTTTCGTACTTGAACTCAATACAATTCACTAAGCTGTTGAGTCTCAGTGGATTCAGAAGGACTAGTAAATTTTTACAACTATAGAGAATCATCTTAATCACTATCTTAAAAGGTCACTTTTTGAATTTTTACTCTGTGCTTGAACTAATTCTTCATAGTTCTTCCACAGTGTGGACCAGGAGAGCTCAGAGGTTCTCAGTGATCACTCTGCCCAGCAGCATCAAACACAGCTGGACTCCATATTTATGGTCTGTACATGTACAACAACTACTTTCACATCTATTTTGTTCACAGTCATCTCCATGCTGCTCTTTGTAGACCAGTGGATTGTCAGTGTGTCCAATATGGATCTGATGTTTGGCTCCATAATTTCAGTCTGATTGGCTCACTCATAAAGTATTCTGTTCCAGCTGCTGGAGGACAACATCATCACTTTTGTGAAGAACGAGCTGAAGAAGATCCAGAAGGTTTTGAGTCCAGATTACCCAGAATGCATAGAGAGTCAGCAGAAGGATGATGAACAGAGGAGCACCAGAGAGGCATTTATAAAGATCACACTGAATTTCCTGAGGAGAATGAAGCAGGAGGAGCTGGCTGACCGTCTGAAGAGCAGTAAGAGGATATATCTAAACTTTAAGTTGCTGGATAAATGGGACATTTTACTGATGTCTCAAGAGACTGACCAACATGTGGTCAAATGGACATACCTTAGAGAAAAGCAACTCAACTCTTCCTTTACACAACGTGAACTGATAATCTGCTTTTTTTTCCCAGAATGTCTTGTTTCAGTTTGTCAACGCGAACTTAAATCTGCACTGAAGAAGAAGTTCCAGTGTGTGTTTGAGGGCAACGCTAAAGCAGAAAACCCAACCCTTCTGAATCAGATCAACACAGAGCTCTACATCACAGAGGGAGGGACTGCAGAGGTCAATGATAAACATGAGGTCAGACAGATTGAAACAGCATCCAGGAAACCAGACAGACCAGAAACAACAATCAGACAAGAAAACATCTTTAAAGCCTCACCTGGAAGAGATGAACCAATCAGAACAGTGCTGACAAAGGGAGTGGCTGGCATTGGGAAAACAGTCTTAACACAGAAATACACCCTGGACTGGGCTGAAGACAAAGCCAACCAGGACATCCAGTTCATATTTCCATTCACTTTCAGAGAGCTGAATGTGCTGAAAGAGGAAAAGTTCAGCTTGGTGGGACTTGTTCATCACTTCTTTACTGAAACCAAAGAAGCAGGAATCTGCAGCTTTGAAGACTTCCAGGTTGTGTTCATCTTTGATGGTCTGGATGAGTGTCGACTTCCTCTGGACTTCCACAAAACTACAATCCTAACTGACCCTAGAAAGTCCACCTCAGTGGATGTGCTGCTGATAAACCTCATCAGGGGGAAACTGCTTCCCTCTGCTCGCCTCTGGATAACCACACGACCTGCAGCAGCCAATCAGATCCCTCCTGACTGTGTTGGCATGGTGACAGAGGTCAGAGGGTTCACTGACCCACAGAAGGAGGAGTACTTCAGGAAGAGATTCAGAGATGAGGAGCAGGCCAGCAGGATCATCTCCCACATCAAGACATCACGAAGCCTCCACATCATGTGTCACATCCCAGTCTTCTGCTGGATCACTGCTACAGTTCTGGAGGATGTGCTGGAAACCAGAGAGGGAGGACAGCTGCCCAGACCCTGACTGAGATGTACATCCACTTCCTGGTGGTTCAGGCCAAAGTGAAGAAGGTCAAGTATGATGGAGGAGCTGAGACAGATCCACACTGGAGTCCAGAGAGCAGGAAGATGATTGAGTCTCTGGGAAAACTGGCTTTTGATCAGCTGCAGAAAGGAAACCTGATCTTCTATGAATCAGACCTGACAGAGTGTGGCATCGATATCAGAGCAGCCTCAGTGTACTCAGGAGTGTTCACACAGATCTTTAAAGAGGAGAGAGGACTGTACCAGGACAAGGTGTTCTGCTTCATCCATCTGAGTGTTCAGGAGTTTCTGGCTGCTCTTCATGTCCATCTGACCTTCATCAACTCTGGACTCAATCTGCTGGAAGAACAACAAACAACCTCCCAGAAGTCTGAAACAAGGGAGAATCTGCAGAGAAACACTTCTACCAGAGTGCTGTGGACAAGGCCTTACAGAGTCCAAATGGACACCTGGACTTGTTCCTCCGCTTCCTCCTGGGTCTTTCACTGCAGACCAATCAGACTCTCTTACGAGCCCTGATGACACAGACAGGAAGTAACTCACAGACCAATCAGGAAACAGTCCAGTACATCAAGAAGAAGCTCAGTGAGAATCTGTCTGCAGAGAAAAGCATCAATCTGTTCCACTGTCTGAATGAACTGAATGATCGTTCTCTAGTGGAGGAGATCCAACAGTCCCTGAGATCAGGAAGTCTCTCCACAGATGAACTGTCTCCTGCTCAGTGGTCAGCTCTGGTCTTCATCTTACTGTCATCAGAAAAAGATCTGGATGTGTTTGACCTGAAGAAATACTCTGCTTCAGAGGAGGCTCTTCTGAGGCTGCTGCCAGTGGTCAAAGCCTCCAACAAAGCTCTGTAAATATATTTGTGCTTTTATTTTTTTCTATTCTACCTAATGTTGATTCTACTAAAAGCTTCCATGTATAATTTAAAAAACATGAACAGTGTAATTGTGAATGGACTGGTTCTTATATAGTGCTTTTCTACTATATCTGAGCACTGAAAGCACTTTATAAAACTTGCCTCTTTCACCCGTTCACACCGTTTTGCACATGCACTGTTTCTAAGCTCCTTTTCTTTAAATCCTTTCAATCTAATATACACATGCTGACTGGAGCAGACAGAGATCGAACTACCAACCTTCCGATAAGTAGGTGACCACCTGAGGCAAAGAAGTGGATGGTGGGCTCTGATACAAGTCTAAGAATGTTAATATAAAAATCATTAATGTAAATGATTGTTAGCACTCAGAACCAAGTATATTTTGCTTTACAACAGTTGAAAATGCCAGTGTTTCTGAAGGATATATGAATGCAACTTTTATCAAAGTAACACTAGTACATTCTTCTCTCGACTCTCGATGGAGTCGGTCTCATCTTTCTTCCTCTCCCTTATCTTTCCTGCTTTGCTTCTCATGTCTTTTTCTAGTCATGTCTAGCTCTAAACCCTCATAGAGTCTCTAAGTCTTGTTCTCTAAAACGTAAAGATGAATTATGATTTTGATCAACTTTTCCCTTAATGCAATTGAAACCATCTTCTTGATGAGAAACCTGGGTTCGGAACAATGATAACAGTGTTCTTGCTGATCGGAGCTGGTGGACTGTGAGTATTCCGACTGTGCTCATTCAACACAACACGGATAAGATCTTGGAGAAGCTCACAGCTCTTTAATGGGAAATTGAGAGACCTGGTGACCAGTGATGGACATTAGACCAACTGTAAAATTGGATGCAGTTTGTTTGCACTAACGCAAACAACTACCATCTTCATTTCATGCGGCTACCCAACCGGTGCCAGTGTCATGACCTAGGCTGACTGGAATTAAAAATTCTCCTTGAAAACAGGACTGTGTTTGATTCTCTTCCCTTATCCTTCAAGGTCAACTACGCCAGCTGGAAGAGTGTTGACTAGCTTCTCCTCCCAGTCAGACACAGGATACACACATACACAAAAATCTCTCATGTATACAGACACAGCGCCATAAAGATGGCTGCAGGAACTGTGGGGCTGTTGTCGGCTGTATGGCCGAAAAGGGTGCTCAAGATGGCGCTGGAGTGCCTGGCAGCCTATCCGGTCTTTAAGTGATGACATACATGAACGCTGCTTCTGGGCCCAAACTACTCTGCATTTATCAAGGCTTTTGCGTTTTTAACATGTTTTAAGGCTTTATATCTTCCATCCATCCATCCATCTTCATCCGCTTATCCGAGGTCGGGTCGCGGGGGTAGCAGCAGCTTTATATCTTGTTCTATTTAATCTGAACAAGCCTATTAAAACAAGGCAGTGATCACTGTTGGCCTCTATAGGTTTGTATTAGCACTATTCATCGGCAGCACATTTTAAAGCTCAGTTTTAAAACCCTGCAATGTAACCATAGCCCAGCCCATGCAGCAGTATATTAATGACTAACCTCGTATTGTGGATGGATTATCTCAGTCGTTCTCCTGACTGAAGTGTGGTCCATTTTCAGCTTCCTGCCATGCCATTGCACTTGTCACTAACCACTGGGTTAGTGACAAGTGCAATGGCATGGCACTTAACCCTGCTAACTTCTAACTCGGCTAAAATTCTGTTTTCACGGATGCCTGGATGTTAAACCTAATTGTCACAGCTGGTAGAGCAGCCACGGTGATCATTTTATTGAAGATGAAATAATTTAGACAGTTTTTAACTCTCAGGGATGCTGTGTGTTCGCTTGACTTTGGGACCTGAAGGGGAGTTTGGGCCCGGAAATGGCTAATGACGTCAGACTTAAAGACCGGATAACACAATTTCCCTCAGGATGAATAAAGTATTATCAATCAATCATGGACAGGCTTTAGCCCTAAAAAAATGAATACTCCTCCACAACTTTTAGTTTGTCTCCCTGGTTGGAAAAATATATAATTGATGTTCTGTTGGTGGAGCATTATTTTCTGTTTCTTTCCTGACCCAGTGCACTCCCTTCAACATAATTTAGGTGTCATCACCAATCACCTCTGTATCCATTTTACTAAAATAAGAACATAGGTCTAATTCTTCAGGCCCCCGGGTTTACTAGCCTCAGGTTGAACTTGTCTCTATGGCCAAGAGTTTTATTCTTCAGTCTTCTTCTTTTATTCTTCTTTCTAATACATACACTAATACACTTTTTGTCTGTTGTCAACACTCACGACTCAGTTTGTCTTTTTTTTTCTCTGCTATGACTGCCGTCATTGTAATTAGAGAGGAAAAAAATGGTACACAGGTTCCTGTGCCATGTTTTCCTCTCTTATTTGTTTTCAGCTGGGCAACCAGTTGTCACAAATTGCAGTAGATCACTGCTAATCATTCTTCATTACATGTTATTTAATCTGACCACAAATATCTTTGTTTTTTCTTCAGAATGAGTATCTGCAACCTTTCAGAGAGAAGCTGTAAAGCTCTGTCCTCATTTCTAGGCTCCCAGTCTTCTAGTGTCAGAGAGCTGGACCTAAGTAACAGTGATCTCCATGATTCAGGAGTGAAGCTTCTATCTGCTGGACTGGGAAGTCCACACTGTACACTGGAAACTCTCAGGTCAGGATTCAGACTTTCCACTTATGGTCATATTAATCTTATTGCATAAAAAGCCTAACTTTCACAGAGTTGCCTAATATCTGTGAATTATTTGTCTCTCAATTTCTGTCTGGAAAACCGCTCCATATTCACATTTTTTTTTTGTTTTCAGTTTGTTAAAATGACTCATGAACATGACACTGGAGAAAAAATTCTATCTAATGATTTTTCATGTGCTGTTCATTTTTAAAATCTAGAACAATTTTTACTCTATTTTCACTTTCTTTTCATACTGGAAGAAAGAAAATATTAAACAATGCATGTTTTAGGTGCCTACTTGGCATTAATGAAAATGACTCTGCAGTCATTTTCATTAACTCAAGAATCAATTTACTGACTCATGAATCATGATTCACAAGCCCAACTGACTTACTCACTCATCCCTGTTGCTGTTAGCAGCAATATATCTAGCTTATAATTAAAATTGTGGAGAAAAACACAACATCCAGTATCTTAACAAAAAAATCTCTGCTCTCAACTGGAAGAAGAAACCCTGAGGAGAAGCTCACATCAAGACAATAGCTCCTCGGTTCACAGTAGCATCGCTCTGCTAACATGCTAACAGCACATTTGAGCTACTCACTCCCTCCCTTGCTGTGCTGAATCACTCAGGACTCACTCACCCCCTCCCTCCTGTGCTGAATCATAGCGTGAGCGAATCACTCAGGACTCACTCACCCCCTCCCTTCCTGTGCTGAATCATAGCGTGTGTCACTACCCGATCCGTACCGGAAACCCGATCGGTACCCCGCATGCGCAAATCTTACGTCACTTCCTCTCTTTGCCAACATTGCGACATTCAATATATTTGACTGATACGGTTAGCGCCCAGTTAGCTCCTAGCATTTCTCAACAGCTCTGCCTCCTTTTCGACTGCCCGGGACATTTAAACAATGGATAATCCGTATACAAAGAAATTCATGCTTTTCTCCTCAACAGAGAGCGTCCCCCGATTGAGCAACAGCGCCGTAAAATAAGAAGAATGGCGCCTAATTACAGAGTTAATAATGCAGACTTTGTAATATCTCACGTGTAGATTCATCAGCCAGATGAAGTGTTTACTGACAATTGACAGTGATAGCGCCACATCATCACTATTCCAACAATCCTCTCCTCACAGACAAGCATAAACACACTCGACTATCGCTAAATCAAATTTAACACACGTTTGTAATGACGCTAATTCAGTTTAAATAGGGTTTATTCGCTCGAGTCAGCAGGTGGCGGTATCCTCGTACACTGGGGAGTAAACTGCCATTAAACGAACAGAAGAAGAAAAAAACATCTGCACATGCGCGGTACGGATCGGGTAGACCCGATTTGTACGGTCAGACTTTACACATGCGCAGTAAGGATCGGAGAGTCCTGATCCGTAACTTTCTTTTTATTTTTCGTTTTTGTCTACATTGTACTGAAATGCTTCATTATTGCAAACATTTTAAGATATACTTGTTATTCTTAACATCTTAACAGATACTCTGACCCATAACTATCGTAAAACGCTACGACCGGAAGTAGAAACCTTTCGCGCATGCGGGGTACCGATCGGGTTTCCGGTACGGATCGGGTAGTGACAGGTGAAGAACACTCACCCCCTCCCTCCTGGCTCACAGCTTCTTCTTCTTCTTGGTTGGCAACCAATGTTAAGGCGCATTACCGCCCCCTGGCTACAGCGCAGTGGACATTTAGATGAGAAAATATATATTTGACACATTTAAGACAACTAATAAATAAATACAAAAATAAAAATAAATGTTCCCTTTAGAAATTTTTTTTGCTCTATAAAATAGTTGTTTTCTTTTAGAATCACTCATCTTAGCAGTAGGATATACATGAAAAGAGAAATACATGAATCAAATGACTCAAAAAACCAATCCACTTTAGTCAGTGACTCATTAAAACTCGATTCAGTAAAAAGAATCAAATTTACCATCACTACAATGTGGAGTGATGGTAAAGAGTGGAGGAGAACATTTGAAAAAATACAGGTGGTTTACAGTAGGAAATTTACCAGATTTTAAAATGATGCAATTCATACATTCATCTGGCATTGACTGTCTACTAAATTAATTGAAAAAAGTAACATAAATGAATAAAAACAAGCTTTGCGGGAAGTTTTCACTGATGGATTACTGTTTTGTGTTTCTGCAGTCTGTCAGGCTGCCTGATCACAGAGAAAGGCTGTATTTCTCTGGCCTCAGCTCTGAGCTCCAACCCCTCCCATCTGAGAGAGCTGGACCTGAGCTACAATTATCCAGGAGGCTCAGGATTGAAGCTGCTGTTGGCTGGACTGAAGGATCCAAGTTGGAGACTGGACACTCTCAGGTATGGAGAGAATTTTTGTTTGTTTGTTTGTTTTGTTGTACTGAAGTCTGAAGAAAGAAGTTTCATTACTGGAAATTTAACAATTTATTCACGATTGTCTGGGAGACAGCCATCAGCCATATCGTCCTGCAAACCTTCATCTTGCTTGCTCTAGGCTGTTTTTTTTCCCAGTGGATGAGAGGGTTGTTTGTTTCAAGTTATGTATGTCCATAAGTGGCATGTGGGATCAGGGCACCCTAGGTCATAGATCGATGATTGATTTTGTAATCCTATAATTGGACACTTGGGTGAAGAGAGGTCAACTGTCAAGTTATCACCATCTGGTGGTGAGTTGGATCATTTGGCACTGCAGGATGCTGGACAGGACTGGCAAACCTAAACATATAGTGAGGTTGTGCTGGGAATGTCTGGTGTGGGCTGCAGTCCAAGAGACTGCAGTCTGACAATTCAATTCAATTTTATTTATATAGCGCCAAATCACAACAAAAGTCGCCTCAAGGCGCTTCATAGATACAGAGAAAAACCCAACAATCATATGACCCCCTATGAGCAAGCACTTTGGCGACAGTGGGAAGGAAAAACTCCCTTTTAACAGGAAGAAACCTCCGGCAGAACCAGGCTCAGTGATCAGCAGCACTGGAGCACGACAAGGGACTGTCCTCACCCCTTTCTTGGAGCCTATCCCAACTATAACAGGACAAGAGGTGGGGTACACCCTGGACAGAATGGCAGTGTGTTGTAAAACTCAAATTCACACCTATGGTCAATGTAGAATTACCAATTAGTCTAACCCCACTAATTACATGTCAAGCTTGGGCCAAATTGCCAGCAGAAAAAATTGGATTCATTCCTGGTGTGTTGTGGACTCTGACAGGGCTGACCTTTCTTGCTGATTCTGTTCCTTACTTTTATGGACAGAAAAATTCTGTTGTACCTATGTAGTGGAAGGCTTCCACTTTGATGGCCTCAGAATCTCATCTATCCTTTTTGTAGACGGCGTGGTTCTGTTGGTTTCATTAGGTGCATTATATCTATGTGTCACTCTGGCACAGCTGGCTGCCAGCGGAGCTCATGGGCACGTTACTGCAACCCCCCCGGTCCTTCTGCTCCACGGCTGCTGAGTGACCCCTCATCTGGGGCCCTCCTCAGCTCTTTCGAGGAGAGTGGCACGGTTGCCCCTCCTTTGGTCTTCCTTGGTCTGTTGTTCTCTGGGGGTCTCTGGATGTCTGGAGCCTTAATCTCCTCCATACCTTACAGACACAAACTACACCCTTTTAGGCTCCTACCTCAAAGCACACTGTGCGCTTTCTATCCTACATTCTGCATAATAATATTCAATATTTAGTATTTACTGTTATATTCCCATAGATTATCACGATGATGTTGTTTATTATGTTGCTCTCTTTTTTTTTTTGCTTGTTTTCTCTTTTTCTTTTTCAACAGGTGATCCAGGAGATTGATATATGTATTTTTTGTCTGTTGGTTTTTGTCTTTTGCCCTTTATCACCGTTCCTCTTCCCCGCTGTTTTTCTTTCCCTACCTCTTTCTTTCTCCCTTTTCTTTCCCCCAGTCATATCTGTCCCGTGTGTAGTAAGTTAAAATAAAATAAACAATAAAAACAAAGGTGGTCCATTTGTTAAAGTAAATCCGTTGGGCATCTTTCTTTGACTTTAGACAATAATTCTGATGGCAAAAGAATCAAATGGGACAAGCACAAAAAAGAAAGAAAGAAAGAAGAATAAAAATTATTACAATAATGGTCATGCCAAAGTATCTAAATAAGAATTAATTCTAAACTTTGACATAGCCACTCAAAAACATCAATCTTTGGGGGATTTTGTTATTCTGAGGTGGATTAATAATCACTTTACTGACAGTAAGGAGAACATTTCAAGTGGAGAACAGTCAAAGGATGTCAACTAGGGCTGCCACAAACGATTATTTTGATAGTCGACTAGTCACAGATTATTTTTGTGATTAGTCGACTAATCAGATCATCATCCATTGGACGTAAAACGTAC
>NW_024583920.1:37905-39225 GCF_018398535.1 Haplochromis burtoni
GACAGATTTGATTATGAACCTCAACTACTGTGTAGAAATGGTCTGACTGGTCGCTGTTACTGGGAGGTCGAGTGGAGAGGAGAGGTCCAAATATCAGTGAGTTACAGAAGAATCAGAAGGAAAGGAAACAGTGATGACTGTGTGTTTGGATACAATGAGAAGTCCTGGAGTCTGTACTGCACTGATGATGGTCCTCGTTCTGTGTGGCACAATAACAGAAACACGCCTATTTCCTTCATCTCCTCCTCCTCCTCCTCTGTCTCTAACAGAGTAGCAGTGTATGTGGACTGTCCTGCTGGCACTCTGTCCTTCTACAGAGTCTCCTCTGACACTCTGATCCACCTCCACACCTTCAACACCACATTCACTCTAAAACTTTATCCTGGGTTTTTTATCTGGTCTCGTTCGTCAGTGTCCCTGTGCTGATTTGAGTGTAAAGAGTCTCCTCCTGTTAGAGAAACACTGACTGTTGAACAGATAGTTCAGTCTGTACATGTCTGTCTCTTTCAGTCAGAAATACATTTTCAGATTCATGGATTCAATCAGTTGATGTTTGAAACTGTTCTAAATTATTCCTTGTAAAGCTCTTCCTCTTCAGTCCTTTAAAGATGGAAGCTCCCGTTATTACAGGATCTACATGTTGTTTTTCTGTCTTGTTCCACTCAAAGCTTCACAGTGAATATCAGTATGCTGTGTTTCTCTGAAGCTCAGTTCACAACCAGCTCCTCTGCATTTTCAACAAGTCTAAGCTCATTAAAATGAATCCAAATGTTTGATTTCTCTTTCTCAATGGGATGTTTCTGCACATGCTCTTACTGTTTCACTCATTGTTGGAAGCTCATCCTTTGAAAATGTTTTAGCCATATAAGCTGAAAATATTGGCTCAATAGTTTTGAATCCAGTTCTAAGCAGAATCTGATTGTATTGAGATATCATAATGCATGTGACTATATAAAGGCTGCATTAAACATTTTAAACTTGCATTGTGTTTTGAGAGACATTTTGAATAAGAATATGGTGTAGTATGGTGGTAACCGTTTCTAATTTTCTTAGAAATAACTAAATACATATTGTGTATCACTTCAGCTTCTATAAAAATTAAACTATCACAATGGGTCCTGGTGAAGAAACTTGTGGAATTTGGTGACCGACATTAAATTTACTTTTAATATAGAAATATTAGAATCACTGTTATAATTTCAACTTCACATTTAATAAAATGTTGTGTGAAAAACATTAAGGAAGTGATGTCAGATGTATTTATGTCAATAAAACTTTAAAAAATTACACAAAAATTCTTTTGAAACAACCTTCTGTCTT
>NW_024583921.1:0-2851 GCF_018398535.1 Haplochromis burtoni
TGGACAGCGGCTCTGCTCACTGGTGTTGCCTGCATTGTGGGATACCTGGTTGTGCGGGTGAAAAAGATCAACAGCCTCCGACAGGCAGAGGAAAAGATCAAGAGAGCCAGAAACAGGAGAGATGAGAGCTTGCAGCGGGCAGTGCAGGCGGTGCTCCGGTACAAACAGTCGGTGAGAGTTCAGAGCTTTAAACACTGAAATGTTTAACTTTTTCTTTAGATAGAAATCAAAACAAATTATGTGCTTTTAGTTCAGACCTGGCATTGGTGTCAAGCCAGCCTCCAATTCCAGCATTGCAGTCAAGCCAGCCTCCACTTTGTTTTACATTCCCTGTGTATTCAAAGTATTATGGCAAAAGATGTTGAAACCTGATTTCAAAATAACATGTCAATATTAAAGCCATCTCCTTTTGGATTTCAAAGTAAAAGCCCTGTGAATTTTCATTTTTGAACTTCTCTTTCAATGACTTCAGAATGCTCTTAAAAGCAAAAGTCATATTTACAAAGACTAGTTGCATTTTATATCAACACTATCCAACCACAGAAATCTGAAATTGCCCATATTTGACTTACTCTTCTAACGATTTCAAAATGCTCTAAAAAGAAAAATTCTTGTTTCCACAGGATAATTTCACTCTGTATTTACAGTATAAAACCCCACAGTGATACCATGTCAATATCAAGTCAGTCTGATTTTACTTTCCAAAGTAATTGAAATTGATATGGTAACATCGTGAGGTTGTATACTGTTGGTGATACTGTAAGGTGAAATTATCCTGTGGAAACAGGATTTTTTTCTATTTAGAGCATTTCAAAATCGTTACAAAAGTAAGTCATATATGGGCAACTTCAATGGGCCATTACCTGCCATGCCGGCAGGAGGGCTTTTAAACATGAGCATTAAAATAAAAGTTAAAAGCACACCAATAATATGCAGCTATTCTAGGTTGTTTGTTTGATTTTGGTCCATATTGACACAATAGCATTACCAGTTGCAGTTGATTTGTTGATTGCACATCAGTGATGTAAATCTCCTGTTCCACCACATCCTAAGGGTGCTCTGTCAGATTGAAATCTGGTAATTGTGGAGACCATTTAAGCACTGTGAATTGTCATTGTCACGTTTGACAGAGTTTGTAAAGAAGTGGAAAATGGCCAAATGGCAAATCCAGAATCTCTACATTCATATGCTTTTATTTGTTTGCTGCAGCTTTTTTAATGACATAATGATTCTGTGTGGGTCTGTGTCTTCTAGCATCCGACAACCGACTCTACTTTCATCCTGACACTCTCCCTGTCTGAGCTGACACAGCAGCTAAAGGAAGGCTCACTTACCCCTGAGGATGTGCTTTACTCTTACATGGAAAAGGTTCAGTATCCAACATGACACAAGTCTTTCATAATAGCTCAAATACACCAAAAGGTTCAATGTTTCGAACAAGAGTTCAATATTTTACAGGGTGATTACAAAGATCAAGGTCCCTTCAAGGTAAATAAGTTAATCTCAATCTGTCTGTGCTTGTTTCCTTTCAACAGACTCTGGCTGTAAACAAAAAGCTGAACTGCTGCACTGAAATTTTGCTGGAGAGTTTGGACCAGCTGACAACTGTTGGCTCCAACAAGGATGGTCTCTTGTACGGAGTTCCAGTTAGCATCAAAGAAAATATTGCATTTAAGGTATTACAAAGGTTATGCAATGCAAATTTTAGTTACAGTTAAAGTATTTCCCATCAGTATTTCTAAGTATGGTACAGTATTCTCGAGCATCATAGCTCAGGTATTTGATGTAACATTATCATCTTTGTTTTTTCCAACACTAGAATCATGACTGTTCTTGTGGTGTGCTCATTAACCTGGACCAGCCCGCTGAAAAGGACAGTGTGCTTGTTCAAGTCCTGAAGAAACAAGGAGCTATTCCCTTTGTGAAAACCAACTTGCCTCAAGCTCTTTTGAGGTAAATCTTTTATCGGTGATTGACATAACTCTAGAGTCAATTTAAAAATACCGGTGTCTGCCATTTCTGCCCGTCAGCCTCCTAGATGCACCTATGGCATAAATTTGAAAATCCGGGTAATTTTTAGAAAAGCTGACCTATGACCTTAAGGGCGAAGTTATTGAGATTCAAAGTCATCCAAGATTTTTAGAAGATACACCAATTCGAAATTCCTATGTCACCTCACTTAATTCTGGAGTTATCACATTCACAAACTTGGGTATCCACTCTGCCCACCTGGAGGGGTGATGACAATACCCCATCTGCCTTTTATGTCTGATGTGGTTAAAACTCATTCAGTTGTCTTTGCTATTCCACATGTGCATGACATGCAAAGACTTCTCACCTTCTTGTCTGTTCAAATTCAGCTGTGACTGCAGTAATCCTATCTACGGGCAGACTGTGAACCCTCATAACCCCCAGAAGACCTCTGGAGGTTCAACTGGTGGGGAGGGGGCTCTCATCGGGGGAGGGGGCTCCCTGCTTGGTATAGGCACTGATCTAGGTGGCAGTATCCGTATTCCTGCATCCTTCTGTGGAATCTGTGGTTTCAAACCAACAGCGGGTCGGCTCAGGTGGGTCTCATTCAGTCAGTTTCCTGGAAAATTATTATACATTGCTGAGAAAAACTTTTATCTCACCTTTTGTGTAATGATTAGTTCACAGGGAGTTTGTCCAACTTATAGAGGGCAAAAGTCAGGTAAGTGACATATCTACTTAGTAGGGGTGCAACGATACACAAAATTCACGGTTCGGTTCGGTTCGATACTTTGGTGTCACGGTTCGATATTTTTTTGATACAAAAAAAATGTTCATGCCTTTTTAATTTGTCATTTATTAAAATTATAAATATATATTT
>NW_024583921.1:4320-5416 GCF_018398535.1 Haplochromis burtoni
AAAACAGTCAGGGAATTTTGTTTACTGCTTCTTGTTTCATGTTAAACTAGTGCTATCTTCACCTGGACCCATGGCAAGAGATGTGGACAGCCTGGCTCTGTGCATGCAGGCACTTCTTTGTGACCACATGTTTTCTTTGGACCCCACTGTTCCACCATTACCTTTTAACATGGAGGTGTGTCTTGTACTGTGGGATTCATGTCACTTGTTGATAATCCTTTGTTGTAATTGCCTGTGCATATATATGCATAAATGGTCTCATTTCATGTGAGCATTAAAAACAAAAAGTGATTCCCTCTTACTGTAGATATACAGAACCACCAAACCTCTAAGGATTGGTTGTTTGGAAAACGATGGCTACATGCATCCATCTCCAAGCATGGCCCGAGGCGTTAGAGAGGTGAAAGCTCTGTTAGAGCAAGCAGGACACACAGTAAGACGTCACCACACACACACACACACACACAAAAACAAAAACATATAACAATCATTTTCAAGTCATGTTTTTTAATGTTGGCTTTTGTTTCTCTAGTTGGTCCCTTACCATCCACTGAAGATGGATGAAATTTTCCCTGAACTAATGGTAAAGGGTTTTTTAGCAGATGGAGGTACCAGCCTGTTAACCAAACTGTGAGTTTTTTCTTTTAACAGTTTAGTTAATAGGTTTTTAATACCTAGAGATGCTGCCATTGTCTTCTTGAGCACACGATGGTGTTGACTGGTTTTGAAACTATTCCATTAATTAGTTAAGTATCTCAAAATAGGCTTTTTTCTTATGTGCTAATGAGCCCTTTCTTTTTAGGAAGGGGGGACCCGAGGACCCTTGTCTGAAGGGACAGTTTCATCGTTACCGTCTTCCTAAGTGGTATAAGACAATCCATTCATTTCTGCTCAAATCTAAGGTAAGCCCTCCAATTCTGTGACAGACACATACAAAAATAGTCAAATAGATGGTCTGTTTATTTAAATCACCGGATTGAGTGATTTAGCAGAATGATGCATATCTATCTATCTATCTATCTATCTATCTATCTATCTATCTATCTATCTATCTATCTATCTATCTATCTATCTATCTATCTATCTATCTATCTAT
>NW_024583921.1:5449-7685 GCF_018398535.1 Haplochromis burtoni
TCTATCTATCTATCTATCTATCTATCTATCTATCTATCTATCTATCTATCTATCTATCTATCTATCTATCTATCTATCTATCTATCTATCTATCTGCAGTCTCCTCGTGTCTCTGCCAACATGAGGGCTCTTTGTGGAGTTCGGTGAGAAAGTATTCTTGAAATGTTTTATTTGTACTTCATCCTTTGTTAGATTTTCATATTATACATGTTCTAGGAATGATATGCTTTATTCTTAGATCTGTTCCTGAGCTGTGGAAGCAACATGCTGCTGTTGAGGTACTGTCAGCTGATGATGCATGGTCACGTATGAAAATCTGAAGATGAAATTGAGATTTCCTGTGTTTTCTTTAGGACTACATTCAAGAGACAATAGCACATTGGAGGAGCTGCAACATCGATGTACTACTGTGCCCTGTGATTGGACCAGCCTACAACTTGTTTTACTGTAGCAAAATTCCAAGTATGATACACTCAGTACAAGTGACAACATAGTGTTCTGTTTATCACAGTTTGTCCAATTTCAGCCACAAAACACTTGCTGATAAACTCCCTGTTAGAGAATGGATAATTTTTTGTGATTTTGCATTGAATCACAGCACAACTTTGACTCTTTGATTGTAACTGCTTTTTTTAACATTACTTTGGCAAGAGCAGCCTGACAGCCTGGACAAATAAATTTCAATATTAATTATTATATTGAATATTAATAAATATTCTACATAATAATATATTTATATTTTCTGTTATTTCAGCTGCTATTAGTTACACAGTTGTCTACAATCTCCTTAACTTTCCTGCGGGTGTAGTCACTGTTTCCACAGTGACCGCAAAGGATGAGGAGGAACTCAAGCACTACAAGGGCTGTTATCAGGACATGTGGGACAAACTCTTCAAAGAGGTAGGCAACATGTACCAGTGAGATAAGACTGAGTGAGAACATAGTCACTCGTCAGTTTATTTGGAATGCTACACAAAGATGTGATTAAAAACATACAGATTACCAAGTAGGGATGGGAATAGATAAGAATTTAGCGATTCCAATTGCAAATCAGTTCTCTGACCTCATTGGGTTCTCATTGGCTCCACTTTGAGAACCACCATTTCTAAGCAGCGTATCAAAGACATTACACTCATGCAAATTAATTGCATTGTGTGAGGTCAAATGTTTCTGCCTGTTTGAGGTGTATCAAAGTTGGTGTCATTACTCAAAAAAGAGAAAAAGAAAGAGGAAAGTAACACATGCCAGTGAGGGATGACTAATTGAACACATAGTGTAGTTTAAGCTACTGTGACAGCAGGTTTTCCTGCAGAAATAATCTTCTGGGAGACACAGATGTAAAGCTTAAACTATAGATAATTTATTATGGCTAGATGAGAGATATCATGTCTCCAATGTAGCACATGCTTGGAATACCTCACCCAGAAGGTGTCCAGAAGGCATCCTAATCAGATGCCCGAACCACCTCAACCGGCTCCTTTCAATGTAGAGAAGTGACAGATCTACTCTGGCTTCTCTCGGATGGCTGAACACCTCACACTACTTCTAAGGGAGAGTCCAGTAATCCTTTGGAGAAGGCTTGGATCTGCGATCTTGAACTTTCGGTCACAACCCAAAGCTCATGACCATACTCCTCCCTGACTCAAAGTAGGCACTCCGTCCTTTTCTGGCTGAAGACCACAGTCTCAGACTTGGAAGTGCAAATTCTTATACCCACCGCTCCAGTTAGAGCTGGATACCACAACCTGATAAAGCCAACAGGAGCACATCATCTGTCAAAAGCAGAGATGAGATTGAAATGAGTCATGCAGGAGTTGTTTAACTACATCAGTCAAGTGAGGGTACCAACCGTCTCAACCAGTCAGTGAGAACTCTAACATACAGGCAGCAAGACTGTAGCCACTGCCCATAAGTTTCATACATTACATTCCACCTCCTGCATGTGAGGGGCCTACAGGAGGGCTGCAAAGTAACTTAAATGTGAAAGTAAGGTTGAAGTGGACAGTCTTACTCTGTATCTGATTTATATGAATATGATAAATGAATGAATATTAGCAGATTATTTCAATTGTGCTGTTGTAGACATGGCCGTCAGAGTCATGTTCCTATTACACCTCTGTGAAGATTAAAAAAGGTTTGTTACTGCAATTTAGACCTCTTGAAATATAAAAGAAAGAATATAAAGTACTAAATAGTTTTTGTTTTTCAAAATCAGCCATTCTCCATTTTGCCAATT